>NC_057748.1:11283936-11302087 GCF_004010195.1 Chiloscyllium plagiosum | reverse complement strand
GAAAGCGAATGCAGTGTTGTCTCTTATCTCAAGAGGGTTGGAATATAAAAGCAGAGATGTACTACTAAGACTTTATAAAGCTCTGGTTAGGTCCCATTTGGAGTACTGTGTCCAGTTTTGGTCCCCACACCTCAGGAAGGACATACTGGCACTGGAACGTGTCCAGCGGAGGTTCACACGGATGATCCCTGGAATGACAGGTCTAGCATATGAGGAACGGCTGAGGATACTGGGATTTTATTCGTTGGAGTTTAGAAGATTAAGTGGAGACTTAATAGAGACGTACAAAATAATACATGGCGAGGAGACTAGGACCCGTGGACACAGCCTTAGAATTAGAGGGGGTCATTTCAGAACAGAAATGCGGAGACATTTCTTCAGCCAGAGAGTGGTGGGCCTGTGGAATTCATTGCCACGGAGTGCAGTGGAAGCCGGGACGCTAAATGTCTTCAAGGCCGAGATTGATAGATTCTTGTTGTCTCGAGGAATTAAGGGCTACGGGGAGAACGCTGGTAAGTGGAGCTGAAATGCGCATCAGCCATGATTGAATGGCGGAGTGGACTTGATGGGCCGAATGGCCTTACTTCCACTCCTATGTCTTATGGTCTTATGGTCTTATGGAGGGGTTAGAATGTTTCCCTGGTTAGGGAATGTAGGGACATAGGACATTTCTGGAACTGAGAAGTGCAATGGTGCCTAGACTCTATGGGCAAGTAAGTAAACGGTGCCAGAGTCCAACTGGACCATAGGGCTACTCTCTCTTTAGAAAGAGGTGACTGGTTTAATCTAAGGGTTACTACATCTCTGATGTGGTGAGAGGGAGGGAAGGACCGTCCTCCGTGATAATCTCAAACGACACAGGAATTGAACCCATGCTGTTGGCATCACTCGGTATCACCAACCAGCTGCCGAGCTAACTAACACCCCCACCCACCCCAACCCCCACCCACCCCTCACAGAGGGTAGTAAACATGTGGAATTCTCTACCATAAAAGGCTGTGGAGGCCAAGTCACTGTAACATTGAGAGGCAATGGTCAAGTGATAGTGTCCCTGGATGTAGTAAACCAGAAAATGAGGCAATGTTTTGGGGACCCAGTTTCGATGGTAGATTATGGAATTTGAATTCAATAATTATCTGGAACTAAGTTCAATCATGGCTACAAAACCATTGCCAATTGTTGGGGAGAAAACTTATATGGCTCACTAAAATTCTTTAGGTTGGCACAGTGGCTCAGTGGTTGGCACTGCTACCTCACAGCACTAGGGACCTGGGTTCGATTCCAGCCTTGGGCAGAGTGTCTGTGTGGAGTTTGCACATTCTCCCCATGTCTGCATGGGTTTTCTCCAAAGATGTGCAGGTCAGGGTGGATTGGCCAAGCTAAATTGCCCATAGTGTTTAGGGATGAGTAGGCTAGGTGCATTAGTCAGGGGTAAATGTAAAGTAATCGGGTAAGAGAATGGGTCTTGGTGGGACACCTTGTGGAGGATTGGCCTGTTTTCACACTTTAGGGATTCTATGATGAAATCTGCAGTCCTTAGCTGGTCTGGTCTCCAAGTGACTCCAGACCTACAATAATGCAATTGACTCAACTGTGTGGAGAAAAAAATTTCCCAGCCCTGGCTGCAGAGTCTGGAACACAGGGGTCATGGTAGGGTTAGGGGGTCGTAGCATCAGGGTAACGGGGTCGTAGTGTCAGGATAAGGGGTGTGACAGAGTACATGCCTGTGAGAGGGTATGCACGTGAGTGTGAGTGAGTGTGTGAGAGAGAACGTGTATGACAGAGGGTCTGTATGAATGCGAGTATGATTATGTGTATGTGCAGTTACATTCTATTTTGTTCAAAAAGCACACAATTTGTAGGCAGTCAGTCCATGTAATATTTTATAAATTCCTACTTTGGAAATAGAACCAGTCTGACTCCAGATTGGGATACAGACAGACTGTAACCTCAGACCTTTAATGCATTATCTGAGCTGAGATGTTGTCTTTTTCTTAATACTGATAAAACCTTAAGTTATCTTGGGATTGTGACTTGAAAGATGTTCTGGGATTTACACATTCATGAATCGAAACCTACAATCCCCATTCTAACTGACTAAAGATTTAACCGTAGTCTAGGTTTGTTCAATAAGTTGTACGACACTTTGATCTTTTATTGTGTCCTATGATCCTGCCTCACTAGCTACCTGATGAAGGAGCAGTGCTCCGAAAGTTAGTGGTTCCAAATAAACCTGTCAGACTATACCCTGGTGTTGTGCAATTTTTAACTTTATCCACCCCAGTCCAACACCGGTTCCTCCACATCATGTTCTTTAGGGAAGGAAACTGCCATCCTTACCAGGTCTGGACTATATGTGACTCCAGACCCACGGCAAGGTGGTTGACTCTTAGCTGCCCTCTGGGATGGGCAATAAGTGCTGGCCTAGCCAGCAATGCCCTCATTCCTGTGAATGATTAAAAGAAAAGGTGCCAAGGGCATCTATGGAATAGACCAATCCAATATGGCAGCTGGTGTAGGAAGAGTAGGAGGTCCAAGCTCTGCAGGCAGTGAATCCCTGGTCAAATGGTTCCTCTGAGCCAGTCTGTAGGACCTAAGATGTCGGTGCACAGAACACTTTCACCCCATGCGGCTGGACGTGTCAACTATTTGGGAAGCAGAAAGGCAGCCAGCGAGATCATCTCCCAACGCTGGATGCTGTAAGGGACATCTGGGTTTGCAAACGGTGTTTGAGAAGATGTGGCCCACAGGGAGTTTCTTGGAGGAACCAGTGGAGGAAATATGTCAGAATAGCTTGAGCAATGAGGGAATTTAGCTATGAGAGAATGTAGGAATAGAAGCAGGAGTAGGCCATTCAGCCCCTCAAGCCTGCACTGATGTTCAATTAGATCAGGGCTGATCCTTCAGGTCAGCACCCATTGCAGTACTATCCCTGTATCTCTGGCTATCTTCAAAATCAAGTTATTCTCCTGGAAGCAAAGGAGAGATTTGATTGAAATCATAGAGTCATAGAGATGTACAGCACGGAAACAGACCCTTCAGACCAACTTATCCAGATGTTCCGATCTGACTTAGTCCCATTTACCAGCATTTGGCCCATATCCCTCCAAACCCTTCCTATTCATATATCCATCCAGATGCCTTTTAAATGTTGTAATTGTACCAGCCTTCACTACTTCCTCTGGCAGCTCATTGCATACACGCACCACCCTCTGTGTTACCCTTTAGGTCCTTTTTATATCTTTCCCCTCTCACCCTAAACCTATGCCCTCTAGTTTTGGACCTTCCTACACTGGGGAAAAGACCTTAGAGAAAGTGAGGACCGCAGAAGCTGGAGATTAGAGTCGAGAGTGTGGTGCTAGAAAAACACAGCCGGTCAGGCAGCATCCGAGGAGCAGGAGAATCGACATTCCGAGCATAAACCCTTCATCAGGAATTTGATGAAGGGCTTATGCTCGGAACGTCGATTCTCCTGCCCCTCGGATGCTGCCTGACCTGCTGTGTTTTTCCAGCACCACACTCTCCGACTCTGATCTCCAGCTTCTGCGGTTCTTACTTTGTCCTGGGAAAAAGACCTTGTCTACCTCCTGAGTATGCAGAGCTGCGTTGAGAAGTGGCAGATGGAGTTCAACATGGAGAAGTGTGAAGTGATTGACTTTGGAAGGCTGAATTTGAATGCAGACCACATGGTTAAAGGCAGGATTCTTGGCAGTGTGGAGGAACAGAGGGATCTTCGGGTCTATGTCCAACAATCTCTCAACATTATCACCCAAGTTGATAGGGTTGTTAAGAAGGCGTATGGTGTGTTGGCTTTCATTAGCAGACTGAGTTTAAGAGCCACGAGGTTATGCTGCAGTTCTGTAAAGCCCTGGTTTGACCACATTTGGAATATTGTGCTCAGTTCTAGTCATCTAATTATATGAAGGATGTGGAACCTTTAGGAAGGATGCAGAGGAGATTTACTAGGATGCTGCCTGGACTGGAGGGCATGTCTTATGAAGAAAGGTTGAGAGAGCTAGGGCTTTTCTCATTGGAACAATGAAGGATGAAGAGTGATTTGATAGAGGTGTACAAGATGATGAGAGGCATAGATAGAGTGAATAGACAGAGACCTTTTCCCAGGGTGGAAATGGCCATCACAAGGGGGCATAATTTTAAGGTGATTGGAGGCTGGTTTAGGGGAGATGTCAGAGTTTGAGTCTTTACACAAAGAGTGGTGGATGTGTGAAATGTATTGCCAGTGGTGGTAGTAGAGTCAGATAGGTTAGGAATATTTAAGCGACTCCTGGATAGGCACATGGATGACAGTAAAATGAAGGGTACGTAGGTTAGTTTAATCTTAAGGTAAGATGAAAGATCAGCACAATATTGAGGGCTGAAGGGCCTGTGCTATGCTGTACTGTTCTATGTTCTATGTTATATTCACCTTATCCATGCCCCTCATGATTTGATAGACCTCTATAAGGTCACCCCTCAGCCTCCGATGCTCCAGGGAAAACAGCCCCAGCCTATTCAGCCTCTCCTTATAGCTCAAACCCTCCAACCCTGGCAGCATGCTGGTAAATCTTTTCTGCAACTTCTCAACATCCTGTGACAGTGACAAATCAAACCAAATGAAGAGCGACCAGAATTGGATGCAGTAATCTAAAAGTGGCCTTACCAATGTCCTGTACAGCAGCGACATGTCGTCCTATCTTCCGTACGCAATGCGCTGACCAATGAAGCTGAAAAATGTGTTGCTGGAAAAGCGCAGCAGGTCTTCTTCAGGCTTATGCCCGAAACGTTGATTCTCCTGCTCCTCGGATGCTGACTGACCTGCTGCGCTTTTCCAGCAACACATTTTTCAGCTCTGATCTCCAGCATCTGCAGTCCCCACTTTCTCCTAACTGACCAATGAAGGCAAGCGCACCAAACACCTTCTTCACCACCCTGTCTACCTGCGGCTCCTCTTTCAACAAACTATGTGCCTGCACCCCTAGATCTCTCTGTTAGGCAACACCCTCCACATTGAAAACGATAACGGCATGATGAAGAATGGCTTTGAGATAATGAGCCAAGGACTGGGGGAAGTGGCACAGATTTTTGGTAAGAGCCACATCATGGAAGGAACAATGGATTGCTCTCCAGAAAACAGGCGCGACTCAATGGGCTGAATGGTCTTTTTCTCTGCCATCATGGCCTTTTCAGTCGCTGGTGAAGGTTTAAAAACAGGAAACTGGAGCTGAAACCTCACCTCTCGTCCTCTTTGTGATGGTTAGTCACACCCCCTGCTTCAGGAAACACTTCATCTTTTGTCAAGAAGTCTTCTAGGATTCTGTTTTAACCTAAAATAGAAACCTTCCTTCAATTCTCCTCACTGAAGGCACTGATTGAGTTCTCAGGCAGATGTTGGTAGATCACACGCAACAGATTTGACTTTGAAAAGTTTAATTGATCACAAGAAAGGCAAAATTACATTGATAATTGTTATAAAACCATGAATAATCTACTGGCCGTGCAGGACAGGTATCCCTGCAGTGCAGTACAAATACTGTGATACACTACACACACACACACATACATACAGTGATTCAGTTCTTCAAATCCTAATCTACAAACAGTATTGCAGACATCACCGGGTAACAAAACTCGTAAAATGTATTTCGAAGGAATTTAAATGCGCTGTGGATCATTGCCACCTCTCCCTCCACACAACTCTACCTCGTTTCCCACTCCCCCTCCCAGGGGCTTGTAGCACCAAGGGGCTTGTGTGTGCTCACAAATTCTCCCCTCGTCTCCTCCCTCTAATCACTCCCCACCTCCCTCACCATCCCGAAGACTTGGACTTGACTGCTTCCAACGGCAGCTCCATGATTGTGGAACTGTCCTCCAATGAGAGTCTGCCCGGGACTGGGCTAAGGCCTGCCCATTGGCTACCCGTCCATCTTCTTGATAGCCACTCGAGCTTGTGCCAAGAGACAAGATCTTGGCCTTTAAGCTACGACAAACTTTTGGCCGCCAAGGCATTCCCTAACCTCGGGGCCACTGAGGCCAATGATGCCACTGCCCGAACCTCAACACTTTGGAATGAGAAATGAGCCGAGGAAGTCTCTCCAAGTATATCCTCCTCAACTCCATGTTGGGCAGTATGGGTTTCCCTTCCAGAGCAACTGGTAGAGAAGGTTTGATACATTCAGAGTTATTCGACAACAGAAAGGAAAAAAAGCAACAGCGGGTGGTGAAGACGGTTAGCAGTGGTTCACAAGTCGCTGATCTCCAGAGTCCCGTTTTTGGTTGCGTTGGGTAAAACCTCGTTGGGCACTTTCTGCTCCGAGCTCTCGCCCAGCAGGTTTTCCCAGGCTGGGGCATTCTGGGCGATGTTGTTGATATGCTGCATCTCCGTGTAGGTGCTGCCCGTCCCCCGGCTGCCCGGATTGTTGACGTCTACCCTGCGGCTGGAGCGGCACAGGATCTTGCGGAAGCCTTGCTTGAAGTTGTCCGACAGGAAGCCGTAGATGATGGGGTTGGCACAGCTGTTGGCATAAGAAAGCACCACCACGAAGAAGTAGAGGCCCACCAAGGCAGGCTCTGAGGGCATGCTGGACACCAGGTTGACGATGTTCATCACGTAGAACGGTAACCAGCAGAAGACGAACACCGCCACCACGATGACCACCATCCAGGTCACCCGACGCTCAGATTTCTTCCTCTTAGTTGAGGTGGCCCTCACCTTCTTGCCCGAGGACCGCAACTTGATGACGATGAGAAGGTAGCAGAGACAGATGACCAGCAGAGGACCGAAGAAGCCCAAGGTGGCCGTGTAAATGATGAAGGCAGTAGACCAGACGATAATAGGCTCCGGCCAGTTGATGTTGCAAGTGTGCATGCCTGTCTTCACATCTGAGAAGATGACAACAGGGAGGACCACCACGAAGGAGATGGCCCAGACCATGGCATTGATGACTTTGGCCACATGGGGCTTGCGCCACTTGATGGACTTCACAGGGTGGACCACTGCCAAGTACCTGTCGATGCTCATGACGGTGAGACAGAAGATACTGGTGAACTGGTTGATGCCATCCACCGTCATCACCAACCGGCACACAAGCGAGCCAAATGGCCAGTAGGACAAGGCATTCTGAATGGCGAGGAAGGGCAGGCCAACCATGAAAAGTTCATCTGCTATGGCGAGGTTCAGGATGTACAGATTGGTGACAGATTCCATCTTGGCGTAACAGAGGATGACGTGGATGACCAGTGTGTTGCCGCTGAGTCCGATGGCACACACGGTGAAATATATGGCAGGGATGAGTATGGCCCCTCCGCTGCCATTAATTGACGGTTCCAAAGTGCTATTCGTGGACACGTTTTCAACATAAAGGGTGGGAATGCTGTAATCTCTGGCACCTGCTGAAGGTGTTGCAAGGTCAGATAGATGTTTCTCCATTGCTCCCTGGGCGTGTTGCCTCTGATCGCAATGGGTTCCTGAAAAACAAACCAAATTCATGTGATCAAAGAAATCACTCACAAATGGATCCGCGTTTTCTCGTGTTAACCATTACACTCCCTATGTATTTCAGGCTGAGATGGCCCCTCATAATATTGTCATCAGACTGGTAATCCAGATAGCCTTTATGCGTCTTCGCATGAGATATTGACATTGCCGACCGTGCTAAGTATTATTGCTCATCTCTAATTGCTGTGGCAATGGTGGTGGTGAGCTGCTTTCTTGAACTGCTTAAGTATAGGGACATCCTCAACACTGTCAGGGAGAGAGTTCCAAGATTTTGACCCAGCAACACTGAAGGAACAGGGATCTGTTTCCAACTCAGGATGATGTCAGTCTTGAAGGGGAACTTTCTTTCGTTCATTCTTTTGCAGAATGTGGACATTATTCTCAACCTAATTATCCTTGAATGAGTGGCTTGCTCGGGCCATTCATAGGGCGGGCAGGAATCAACCATACCTGCAGTCACATGTCGGCCAAACTAGGTAAAAATGACAAATTGTCTTTTGTAAAGGGACATTAGTGACCTAGATGGGTTTCTAAATGATAATATATTACAGCGCCAGGGATCCGGGTTTGATTCCAGCCTCGGGTAACTGTCTGTGTGGAGTTTGCGCATTCTCCCCGTGTCTGCGTGGGTTTCCCTCGGGTGCTTTGGTGCCCTCCCGCAATCCAAAGATGTGCAGGTTAGGGTGAATTGGCCATGCTCAATTGTCCCATGGTATCCATGGATGTGCAGGCTAGGTGGACTAGCCATGGGAAATGCAGGGTTATAGGGATAGGTTGGGGGGTGGGTCTGGGTGAGGTGGGCTTTGGAGGGTCTGTGTAGACTCGATGGGCCGAATGGCCTGCTTCCATGTTGTGGGGACTCTATGATGACTCTCTCCATGGACGGGAATTTAACATCACCAGGGTGAGAGGGAAAAAGAACAGATTTGAATTTGTATCATGCCTTTTTTTGATCACTGAACGCCTCCAAGCCTTTACATCTGGTAAATCCTTTTTGAACTCTATGTATAGTTGTCATGTCAGAAACATGGCAACCAATTTGTGTGCAGCAAGTTCCCATAAACAGCAAGGTGATAATGGCCAGACAGTCAGTCTTCAAGGTATCGATTGAGGGAGAAATCTTGGTCAAGGTAGAATAGTAAATTTAATCATAACTTTCAAAAGGGAGACACATAAGCACATTTTCTCATGGGATAAGGGCATCACTAACTAAGCAGCATTTAATACCTATAAAATAAAATCCATACAGTGTGGAAACAGGCCATTTGGCCCAACAAGTCCACACAGACCTTCTGAATAGTATTTCATCCAGACACATTCGCCTACGCTATTACTCTAATTTTCCCCCTGACTAATGCATCTAGTCTACACATTCCTGAATGCTATGGGCAATTTAGCATGGCCAATACGCCCGAACCTGCACATCTTTGGATTGTGGGAGGAAACCGGAGCACCCGGAGGAAACCCACGCAGACACGGGGAGAATGTGCAAAGTCCACACAGACAGTCACCCGAGGCTGGAATTGAACCTGGGTCCCTGGTGCTGTGAGGCAGCAGTGCTAACCACTGAGCCACCCTGCCGCCTATCTCTAATTACCCAGAAGGCACTTCAGAGTCAACGACATTGCAGTTGTCCTGAATTCACATGTAGGCCAGACCAGATTAGGATAGTAGTGTCCCTCTCTAAAGGACATTAGTGAACCAGATGGGTTTTTCCAACAATCAACAATGGATTCATGGTCATCCCTAGATTCTTAATTTCCGATTTTCATTCATTGAATTCAAATTCCACCATCTGCCAAGGCGGGATTTGAACCCAGGTTGCCCCAGAACAATACCTGGATCTCTGGATTAACAGTCCAGCGATTATACCACAAAGCCATAACCTCCCGCTAAGTGGAACGAATAGTAGAGATGGCAGTTTCATTCCCTATAGGGCATTTAGTGAACTGAACCAGATGGGGTTTTACAACAACTGACAATGCTTAAAAGGTCACCAACAATCTCTTTACTTCCAGATGTTTATTAAATTCAAATTTCACCAGCAGACACCATGGGATTAGATTAGATTACTTACAGTGTGGAAACAGGCCCTTCGGCCCAACAATCCACACCGCCCCGCCGAAGCGCAACCCACCCGTACCCCTACATTTACCCCTTACCTAACACTACGGGCAATTTAGTATAGCCAATTCACCTGGCCCTGCACATCTTTGGACTGTGGGAGGAAACCAGAGCACCCGGAGGAAACCCACGCAGACACGGGGAGAATGTGCAAACTCCACACAGTCAGTCACCTGAGGTGGGAATTGAACCCGGGTCTCTGGCGCTGTGAGGCAGCAGTGCTAACCACTGTGCCACCGTGCCACCCACGATTTGAACCCATATCCCTGGATGACCAAACCGTTTAATGCTGTCTGGGCATGGAGTCGTGGGATTGATAGGTTACAATGAAGGATTCTCCTTCTCAAGCTCTCCCCTCATCTGAGGCACAGCGACCCTCAGGTTAAACCACCATCAGCTCTCTCACTCTCTCTCCCTCTCTCTCTCTCTCTCCCTCTAATGGGAGAGCAGTCCGACAGTTCTCTGGAACAATAGAGACATCACTTTTATTTTCTCGGTCTGTGGAAGGTGTGAGAGGAAGAGACGGAGGAGGAAAAGGAGAAGGAGTTGTTAGCAGAGAATTTCAATTCCCTTTGAGGTTCACTGACTCTTCATCCTGAGCATGTTTTGAGCTATTGTAAAACAGCATAGCCTGGTGTTACAGTCTTACAGCAAGAATATGGTTAGTATTCAGTATAACTCAGAAAGGACCAGGCATAAGAGGCAAAAATTTATATCCAGTTAATTGGCTTCTCTTCGGGCATGAGAAGAAATAGATATTAATATGCCATAAGAGAATGGATGGAGAAATAGATGAGAGAAAGACCATGAGGAAACAGTAGGCGCATACATGACACATTGTGTCATCTCTTTGCATCATACTCACCATTCAATCTTCAGTTATAATTAACACCACTCTGCACTGATCTTCCCAAAATAATTTTATGATCTCATTGCTTGTTATTAAAACATTGTTGTTCATCTCAGCTGACGTGAAACTTGGTTTGTACAAAACCATTGCGACTAGTCAGGGAAAACATTTCTGAGGACATCTACGGGCTCCATTGATGATGATGTGACAAGTATTTTGACAGGCTTGCCCAGGTAGATATATGCCAGTCTGCTTTGGCACCACATACTCTGCATATTCTTATTTAATTCATTCGCAAGATTAGGGCATTACTGGAAAGGCCAGCATTTCTTGAGCTTCCCATTGGACAGTTCTGAGTCAACCACCTTGCTGTGGGCCTGGAGTCACATGTCGGCCAGCTGTTTTCTTCTCTAAAGGAACCTGATGAGATCTTTCCAACAATGGATTCATGGTAGCCATTAGACACTTAATTCCAGATTATTTTTCCTCCCCCCAATTCAGATTCCAGAATCCACCATGGTAGAATCTGAACTCAGTTCCCCAGAACTAAACCTGGGTGTGTGGACTCACAGTCCAGCGACACTACCACTCTCTCAATTGTGCTTTGAAGAGTTGGCTCCATACTCGATGGGCTGTTCCCCAGGACGCACACCAAGACAAACATCAGCCACGCCTGGAGGACCATCACTTCAGAGAAAGATGCTCTTTGGTCTGCTCAAAACGTATTGGTCTTCCAGAGTAAGGAGCTGACTCTGACCGAGTGTTGCAGACCGGCACATTCCATGGTCCAGGACTACGTGCTGAGGGATGTGCTAAAGCCTGGGGCAGCTGCCACCAAGGCACAGTGGGGAAAGACTACCGTCTGAGGTCTTTCAGCTGTACGTGAATGGGGGTCTGTTCAATTACTGGATCCTCCGGATACCTCAAATACATGCAGCTATAATCTTGTACAGCTAAGAAATGCCTTTGGTTTGTTTGTTGGACAGAGTTAAATTCCAATGTTTATTTGTTTCATAGTATGCTACACTATAGAATCAGACTGCATATGTGACTATGAATGTATATAAAGATATTTTATGAATAAAATATAATTTTTGAAATAAAAACAATTAAACTTTCTGCTTCGATAGGGATTCTGGCTTTACTTTGGTAGCTTTGTTGATCTGTTTTTATTTATATCTGGACTAGGAGGGGTAGGCCATTCAGCCCCCTTGAGAGTGCTCAATAAAGTCACAGCTGATCTCATTACCTCCAAGCCACATTCCTGTCTCTCCCTGATGACCTTTCACCCCTCTTGCTTAACACAAATCTACCCACTTCAACTGTAGAAATCTTCAAGGCCGCTGTAATCCCTGTCCTTTCAGAAACAGATTTCCAGAGACTCGTGAGAGAAAACATTTCACCCCATCTCCAATTGAAATGGGTCACCAATGATTCTGAAACATTGACCTCTACTTCAAGATTGAGGGCTTTCCTTAAATGGCTCAATTTCCAGCTTTCGCAGTCCTTTTGGTTTTGAATTCTTCCAGTGTTTGATCCTTCTATTTGTGTTGTGCTAAAATTGTTATAGAAAGGATATTATTAAGCTGGAGAGAGTTCAGAAGAGATTCACCAGGATGTTGCCAAGAATAGAAGGTTTGAGTTATAAGGAGGGGCTGATGGGCTGGAACTTTTCTCACTGGAGGGTAGGAGTTGAGAGGTGACCTTATGGAGGTTTACAAAGCCATGAAGGATACAGGTATATGAGGTGAATGGCAGGTGCCTTTACTATAGGGTGGGGAGTTTCAAGACCGGGGGCATAACTTTAAGGTGAGAGGAGAAAGATTTTAAAAAGACAACTCAATGAGTGCCAGGGAAAATGGTAGACAAGCAGGAGGCTGGGAGAACACAACAAGCCAGGCAGCATCAGGAGGGACAAGCAGGAGGCTGGAGGAACACAGCAAGCCAGGCAGCATCAGGAGGCGGAGAAGTCGACATTTCGGGTGTAACCCTTCTTCCTGGATTCAAGCAGCTGCAATTTTTCTTTTGTCTCTGGGGAAAATGGTGGAGGCAGGTACAGTTAGAACATTCAAGGTTTGGAGGGATATGGGCTAGGAGCAGGCAGAGGGGACCAGTTTAGTTTGGAATTATAGGTGGCATGGACTGTTGGACTGAAGGATCTGTTTCTGTGCTGCATGATTCTGTGATTCTAAGACTCTATGACTCTATGATTCTATGATTCAATGACTCTACGATTCTATGACTATGACTCTATGACTCTATAGCACTATGATTCTATGACTCAATGACTCAATGATTCTATGACTATGACTCTATAGCACTATGATTCTATGATTCAATGACTCTATGATTCTATGATTCTGTGACTCAATGACTCTATGATTCTATGACTATGACTCTATGACTATGACTCTATGACTCTATGACTCTATGACTCTATGATTCCATGACTCTATGGCTGCAGGGCTGATTGAGGTAAAATAAATTGAGGGATCTAGACAGGACAGATAGGGCGAAGATTTTCCCTTAAAGGAAGGGTCAATACCTAGCAAGCAAAGGGTTATGTATGGAGCAGGAGGTTTAGAGGGAGATTTAAGGAAGAATTCTTTCACCAGTGGGTGGTGGGTATTTCGAACTCAGTGCCTAAAAGGCTGATAGAGTCAGGAGCTAGTGCAACATTTCGGAAGCATTTTTAATTGTCTGAGGGAGGTATGAGCATCACTGGCAAGGCCAATATTTATTGCCCATCCCCAATTACCCAGCTAACAGTTAAGAGTCAACCATCTTGTTGTGAGTCTAAAGTCACATGTAGCCCAGACTGGGTAAGGATGGCCAATTTCTTTCTCTAAAGGGCATGGGGGAACTGGACGGGGACAGCAATTGGCCATGGTTAAACGGTTACCTTTAAGCTAGCGTGCATTCCTAATTTTTAATGAATTGAACCTTCCTTCCCTACCCCGTGGGATTTGAACCCAGGTCTGCAGAACTTCAATCTAGCCCTTCTGGATCACTAGCCTGGTGACATTTCCACTACCTCAACACCACCTCGTCCATTCAAGCCGATCCATCAGAGTAAACGAGGCTACGGGCCAAGTTCAGGGGTGCGTCGGTTAGGTGCATTAGTCAGGGGGAAATGTAGAGTAATAGGATAGGGGAATGGGTCTGGGTGGGATGCACTTCAGAATTGTTGGGCCAAAGGGCTTGTTTCCACACTGTAGGAATTCTAAGTGCTGGGAAGTGGGTCAAGAGTGGTTCAGGCGAGAACTGTCTGCGACATAATGGGCCTCTGTAAAACCTTCCGACTCTCAGAAGCCAGCTCCACCATTTGCTTCCCCGGGGTAATTAGGGATGGACAGCCTCACCATTGGTACCCATGTTCTTGGACAGAATGCATTAAAGAAAACATAGCAGTGTCGCATTGGAAATAAGTTTACTCGGGGAATCGGCTAAACCGAGAGGGGACAGCTCGGCTAAAGGAACGTCTGGACAAATGCAGCAACTTTTCCGAGGCAGTGCCTCAAGTGTTAATGGCCCAAGTGCAGCTTATAAATGATGTAAATAGTGTTTGTGACTGCAATCTTGGTTTGACCTAAAAAGGGAGTGGTTCCTAATGCTTGCAAGCTCTCAATGGTAAACAGTGTGAGTAGACTGTCAAGGAGAGGAGGGCACTGAAGTTTGTTAGTTCCCGTTGCTGAGCCTTGACAAATTCCCCAGAGCTGTTCAAACTGAACCCGAAAGTCAGCAACAGCTGTGGGATTATTTATATTTAAATTCTGATACTAATTGAACTGAAATCCCAGACGTGGCTGCAGTGGGAGTTGAACCCCTCTTGCTCCCCACCTCAGAACGTTCAGCCCCTGGAGTCTCTGTCATACCAGCCCCAATGATATTACACCATCCTTGCCTACCTAGACCTGCTGGGGTGGGGGAGTGTCTACTTATCCCATTGCACCTTCCCAATTAATGATTAGCTCCGCTGGCTTCAGTAATGTGGCTTGAACAGATATGCAGTTGCCAACTCAATATCTGTTTGCAGATTACACAAATTAAAGCTTCCTGTTTGGACAGCATGAGGAGAAGTAAATGCAAATTGTGGTCAGTTCAAGGATGAGATACGCCTGGTTGCTAGGGAGTGTTGCTAGGCTGGTGGGGGACTGCGTGAAGGGCACTTTACTAATATCAACACAAACAATGGGCCAATGGGTCCTTAGAACCATAAATCAGAACAGTCCCCATTAAAATGGCAACGAATCCATGATCTTGGATGTGCTTCCACTCCAGATAAATGTCAGTCTTCAGATAATTATCGCACGAGTTCTTACACCCTCTTATGTGGTTGTCCAATAAAACCTTACCTTTGTGCTCTTCGTGACTGGGTTAATAGCTATAATATGGCAGCTGTGTAGATTGTGTGAGGAGACAACTTCAGGAGAGAAATCTATACCTGACTATAACTTTCCACCTGTCTGATTCAGTTGCCTGGTTACCAGCTAATGGCATGATATCGGGACTCGTTCACACATCTGCTGAGAAACTACTTATTGGACAAGTGCCATTCCAGCCACATTGTGGAAAGTCAAGACTGTGCAGGATAAAGCAGTCCTACTTACTCAGCAACCCCTTCCACCTCTGACATTCAGTAGCAGCAGTGTGTACCATCCACAAGATCATTGAACACTTACAGGTGAGAAAAGAGGCCATTCGGCCCAACCTTCTGAAGAGGGTCCCACCCTGACCCAGCACCCCCTCACCAACTCCATCCCCACATCCACCATGGCTAATCCACCCAGCCTGCACACTACGGGACAATTTTAGCACGGCTGATCTATCATAACCTGCACATCTTTGGACTGTGGGAGGAAACTGGAGCACCTGGAGGAAACCCACGCAGGCACGGGGAGAATGTGCAAAGTCCACACGGACAGTTTCCCAAAGCTGGAATCGAGCCCGGGTCCCTGGTGCTGTGAGGCAGCCGCGCTAACCCATCATGCACTGCAGTCATTCACTGAGGCTCCTTCACCAGCCAAACCCGTGACCATTTCCATCTATAAGGACAAGAGCAACTGATCCATGGGAACACCATTACCTACAAGCTCATGTCCAACTGACCTGGAAATATATCACAGTCCCTTTGGGGCCAAAACCCTGGAATCCCCTCCCTAATGGGTGGGAGCAGCTACACACCATGGACGACAGTGCTTTAAGAAGGCAGCTCAACACCACCTCCTCAAGGGGCAATTAGGGACAGGCAAAAATTGCTGGCCCAGTCAGTGACGTCCACATCCTGTAAAAGAATAAAAATGATATTGGGCCTGAAACCTTTACACTATGTGATCAACCTCCATCAAAGACTGTTATGATTTCGGAGCATGTTGGAGACGTCGTGGTGGGCTATGTGACCCATCAGCTAATCTCATCATTTTGTGACCTATTTGATTCGTTTGTAGTCTCCGATCTGCTCCCTGGACAAGCCAGTCTCCGTCAGGGTTGCTTTCAGGGCAGGGCGGGTGAGCAGAGAGAAGACATTTCTGAAAATAGTGGCATGGTGACTCAGTGGTTAGCACTGCTGCCTCACTGTGCCAGGGACCCAGGCTCGACCCCACCCTCGGGCACATGTCTGGGTGGAATTTGCATGCTCTCACTGTGTGGGTTTCCTCCGGGTGCACCAGTTTCCTCCCACAGTCCAAAGATAAAACATAGAACATTACAGTGCAGTACAGGCCCTTCAGCCCTCAATGTTGCGCCAAGCTGTGGAACCAATCTGAAGCCAGCTAACCTACACTATTCCATTCGCGTCCATATGCCTATCCAATGACCATTTAAATGCCCTTAAAGTTGGGGAGTATACTACTGTTGCAGGCTGGATGTTCCACATCACTACTACTCTCTGAGTAAAGAACTTACCTCTGACATCTGTCCAGTATCTATCACCCCTCATTTTAAAGCTATGTCCTCTCGGGCTAGCCATCACCATCTGAGGAAAAAGGCTCTCACTGTCCATCCTATCTAACCCTCTGATTATCTTATATGTCTCAATTCAGTCACCTCTCAACCTTCTTCTCTCTAACGAAAACAGCCTCAAGTGTCTCAGGCTTTCCTTGTAAGACCTTCCCTCCATACCAAGCAACATCCTGGTAAATCTCCTCTGAACCCTTTCCAAAGCTTCCACATCCTTCCCATAATGCGATGACCAGAACTGTACGCAATACTCCAAGTGTGGATGCACCAGAGTTTTGCACAGCATGATTGCATGGTTCAGAGACTCAATCCCTCTACAAATAAAAGTTAACACACCATATGCCTTCTTAACAACCCTATCAACCTGGGTGGCAACTTTCAGGGATCTATGTACCTGGACCGAGATCTCCCTGCTCATCTATACTGTCAAGAATCTTACCATTAGCCCAGTACACTGCATTCCTGTTACTCCTTCCAAAGTGAATCACCTCACACTTTCTGCATTAAACTCCATTTGCCAGCTCTCAGCCTAGTTCTGCAGTTTATCTACATCCTGGTGTAACCCACAACGTCCCTGGGCACTATCAACAGCTCTACCAACCTTAGTGTCATCCGTAAATTTGCTAACCCATCCTTCTATGCCCACATCCAGTTCATTTATGAAAATAACAAACAACAGTGAACCCCAAACAGAACCTTGTGGTACCCCACTAGTAACTGAACTCCAGGATAAATATTTCCCATTGACCACCACCCACTGTCTTCTTTCAGCTACCCAATTTCTGATCCAAACTGCTAAATCACCCTCAATCTCATGCCTCTGTATCATGTGCAATAGCCTACCATGAGGAATCTTATCAAATGGCTTATTGAAATCCACTTATCCTGCACATCCCTGGGCATGATGGGACACTTTCCCATGGCCAACCCACCCTAACCTGTAAATCCCTGGACACGTTGGCACAATGCCCCATGGCCAACCCACCCTAAACTGCACATCCCTGGGCACTACGGGACAATTTCCCATGGCGAATTCACCCTAACCTGCACATCCCTGGGCACGATGGGACAATTTCCCATGGCCAGTCCACCCGAAACTACACATCCCTGGGCACGTTCGGACAATTTCCCATGCCCAATCCACCATAACCTGCCCATCCCTGGGTATGATGGGACAATCTCCCATGGCCAAACCACTTTAACCTGCACATCCCTGGGCACAATGGGACAATTTCGCACAGCCAATCCACCCTAAACAGCACATCCCTGGGCACGATGGGACAATTTCCCATGCCCAATCCCACCCTAAACTGCACATCCCTGGGCACGATTGGACAATTTCCCATGGCCAATCGCATCCTTGCCTGTACATCTCTGGGCACGATGGGACAATTTCCCATGTCCAAACACACCCGAACCTGCACATCTTTGGGCACAAAGGGACAATTTTGCATGGCCAATCACACTCTAACCTGCACATCACTGGGCACAATTGGACAATTTCACATGGCCAAACCCTCCCTAACCTGCACATCCCTGGGCACAATGGGAAAATTTCCCATGGCCAATCCCACCATAACCTGCAAATCCCTGGGCACAATGGGTCAGTTTCCCAAAGCCAATCCCATCCGAACCTGCACATCCCTGGGCACGATGAGACAATTTCCCATGGCCAATCCAACCTAACCTGCACATCCTTGGGCACGATGGGACAATTTCCCATG
>NC_057748.1:11280538-11282727 GCF_004010195.1 Chiloscyllium plagiosum | reverse complement strand
AACCTGCACATCCCTGGGCACGATGGGACAATTTCCCATGGCCAATCCAACCTAACCTGCGCATCCCTGGGCACGATGGGACAATTTCCCATGGCCAATCCAACCTAACCTGCGCATCCCTGGGCACGATGGGACAATTTCCCATGGCCAATCCAACCTAACCTGCGCATCCCTGGGCACGATGGGACAATTTCCCATGGCCAATCCAACCTAACCTGCGCATCCCTGGGCACGATGGGACAATTTCCCATGGCCAATCCAACCTAACCTGCGCATCCCTGGGCACGATGGGACAATTTCCCATGGCCAATCCAACCTAACCTGCGCATCCCTGGGCACGATGGGACAATTTCCCATGGCCAATCCAACCTAACCTGCGCATCCCTGGGCACGATGGGACAATTTCCCATGACCAATCCACCCTAACCTGCACATCTGTGGTCACGATGGGACAATTTCCCATGGCCAATCCAACCTAACCTGCGCATCCCTGGGCACGATGGGACAATTTCCCACGGCAAATCCACCCTAACCTGCACATCCCTGGGCAAGATGGGACAATTTCGCATGGCCAATCCCACTCTAAACTGCACATCACTGGGCACGATCAGACAATTTCACGTGGCCAAACCCTCCCTAGCCTGCACATCCCTGTGCACGATGAGACAATTTCCCATGGCCAATCCCACCATAATCTGCAAATCCCTGGACACAATGGGTCAGTTTCCCAAAGCCAATCCCATCCGAACCTGCACATCCCTGGACACGATGGGACAATTTCCCATGGCCAATCCAACCTAACCTGCGCATCCCTGGGCACGATGGGACAATTTCCCATGGCCAATCCAACCTAACCTGGGCATCCCTGGGCACGATGGGACAACTTCCCATGGCCAATCCCACCATAATCTGCAAATCCCTGGGCACGATGGGTCAGTTTCCCTAAGCCAATCCCATCCGAACCTGCACATCCCTGGACACGATGGGACAATTTCCCATGGCCAATCCAACCTAACCTGCGCATCCCTGGGCACGATGGGACAATTTCCCATGGCCAATCCCACTCTAACCTGCAAATCCCTGGGCACGATGGGACAGTTTCCCAAAGCCAATCCCACCCGAACCTGCACATCCCTACACAATGCGACAATTTCCCACGGCCAATCCAACCTAACCAGCACATTCCTGCACACGATGGGACAATTTCCCATACCCAATCCACCCTGACGTGCACATCCCTGCGCACGATGGGACAATTTCCCATGCCATATGCACCCTAACCTGCACATCCCAGGGTACGATGGGACAATTTCCCATGGCCAATCCAACCTAACCTGCACATCCTTGGGCACGATGGGACAATTTCCCTTGGCCAATCCCACCCTAACCTGCAAATCCCTGGGCACGATGGGACAGTTTCCCAAAGCCAATCCCACCCGAACCTGCACATCCCTGGGCACGATGGGACAATTTCCCACTGCCAATCCAACCTAACCAGCACATCCCTGGGCACGATGGGACAATTTCCCATGGCCAATCCACCCTAACCTGCACATCCCTGGGCACAATGGGACAATTTCCCATGGCCAATCCACCCTAACCTGCGCATCTCTGGGCACGATGGGACAATTTCCCATGGCCAATCCAACCTAACCAGCACATCCCTGCGCACGATGGGACAGTTTCCCATGGCCAATCCACCCTGACGTGCACATCCCTGGGCACGATGGGACAATTTCCCATGGCCAATCCACCCTAACCTGCACATCCCTGGGCACAATGGGACAATTACCCATGGCCAATCCACCCTAACCAGCGCATCTCTGTGCACGATGGGACAATTGCCCATGGACAAACCACCCTAACCTGCACATCCCTGGGCACGATGGGACAATTTCCCATGGCCACTCCACACTAACCTGCACATCACTGGGCAGGTTGGGACAATTTCTCATGGCCAATCCACCCTAACCAGCACATCCCTGGGTACGATGGGACAATCTCCCATCCCCGATCCACCCTGATGTTCACATCCCTGGGCACGATAGGACAATTTCCGACAGCCAATCCACCCTAACCTGCACATCTCTGGGCACAATGGGACAATTTTGCACAGCCATTCCACCCTAACCTGCACATCCATGGGCACGATGGGACAATTTCCCATGACCAATCCACCCTAACCTGCA
>NC_057748.1:11278767-11280038 GCF_004010195.1 Chiloscyllium plagiosum | reverse complement strand
ACAGTCTCGTCCCCCCCGCAGCCGCTTCGAGGGCAGCGTGCGGTGCGGCTGAGCGTGCATAAAGGTTCTCACAGGCAGAGCCCTTCTCACCACCAGCCAAGCCATGTCTTGGTGCTTGTTGGAAAGTTCTGGCGATGAGGCATTCTGCCAAATGACTTTGACAGTCTGCTCAGCGAACCGTTCGATACGATCCGCCCTCTCCTTTTCCCGAAGGGTCTCAAGGACACTACGTGCTGACCACTTCCTGATGGACTTGTGGTCAAAGGTGTTTTTCTTCATAAGCTTCTCCACAAAGGACAATCTGATTAAAATGCACCTAACACTATCCTCGAGTGTTTTCTATTTATTAGTTTCAGAGAACTGACACCGGATCGCACACTTTGGAGACCTTATAACCTTCAGATTTATTGTGGAGTTCAATAATTTCAGAGCATGAACAACTCCCTCATTGACTATACACTACCCCAAGTACTATCATCAATGAGTTGCCTGCAATCCCATGCACCATAATCACAAAGTCAAAAATCACACAACACCAGGTTATAATCCAAAAGGTTTAATTGGAAGCACACTAGCTTTCGGAGCGACGCTCCTTCATCAGGTGATTGTGGAGGGCTCGATCGTAACACAGAATTTATAGCAAAAATTTGCAGTGTGATGTAACTGAAATTATACATTGAAGAATTGATTGTCTGTTAAGCCTTTCATCTGTTAGAATACACACACACAGACAGACAAAGACCCACATGCACACATATATTTTGTGTGGTGATTTTTTTTGGTACTTTCAGAGTTACATTGCACTTTGCTCAAAAACCACACTCCTCCCCTAATTGCTCATGTAGAACTCTGAGCTCAAAAACTGCATGGATTTATGTAAAACTCTGTTATCTCACTTTTTAGATTGGAATCAATCTAAACATCAGATCATAGAGAACACAGGTGCTAAGACCTTCAACATATTGTCTATCTACCACCATTGTTAACAGCTAACCCGAGAATGCAACTTTAAAAAAAAAGGGTTTTGTGATTTAAACATGAAAGAAGTGAAACTATCACTGTATTCTAACAGATGAAAGGCTTAACAGACAATCAATTCTTCAATGTATAATTTCAGTTACATCACATTGCAAATTTTTGCTATAAACTCTGTGTTATGATCGAGCCCTCCGAAAGCTAGTGTGCTTCCAATTAAACCTGTTGGACTATAACCTGGTGTTGTGTGACTTTTAACTTTGTACACCCCAGTCCAACACCGGCATCTCCAAATC
>NC_057748.1:11275558-11278713 GCF_004010195.1 Chiloscyllium plagiosum | reverse complement strand
ATTGTCTAGTTATCACCATTGTTAACAGCTAACCCGAGAATGCAACTTTTAAAAAAAAGGGTTTTGTGATTTACACATGAAAGAAGTGAAACTATCACTGTATTCTAACAGATGAAAGGCTTAACAGACAATCAATTCTTCAATGTATAATTTCAGTTACATAACATTGCAAATTTTTGCTATAAACTATGTGTTATGATCGAGCCCTCCGAAAGCTAGTGTGCTTCCAATTAAACCTGTTGGACTATAACCTGGTGTTGTGTGATTTTTAACTTTGTACACCCCAGTCCAACACCGGCATCTCCGAATCATGACTACAATCATACACAGCTTTGCCTGAAGCGAGTATAGATACGCAGACCACCTTATATCATCATCATTTTGACATACAGGAACTGGACGAACCAGTTCAACATGAAACATCAGTGAGAATCAGAATGGCCCTTGAGGAGTTGTTAGTCCCTCAAGGGTGGGAGCTGACTAATCACAAGCTCATATACTCCATTCATCACGTTCTGCAACTCCTAAAAGGAGTAACAGGCAAGGATATACCTCACTGATGTAACCATCTACTCTACGCGGCTCCAGACCCAGGATAGTCAACACATTGTTCAGTCACGGTGATCTGCCCTACACCCTGCATGCTCGACATTTGCCTGTCTGTTCTCATATATATATTTTCTCAGCTGTCAAACCCAAATTCATTGAAATATTCTCCTTTGAAAGTCAGTTTTTCCCCGTCGATGTGATTATCCCATAATCCCCGGCGATGCTCATCTGCATACCCCGCGAAAGGGGCGGAGTCAGGGCAGGTCTTAAATTGAGTGAAGGAGATGAGCGAATAAAATGAATCATCTTCTTTAAAACCGATACTGCCAAAGTATGCCTCTCTGAGCTGAAAATGCTGCATGTATACACACAACAATCTCATGGCTTCCAATTTGTACACAGCAAGATCCCACAAAGCTGCTGCCTGATACTGACTAGATTAATCTGCCTTGAGGAAGGTTTTTGGGGTATCTGTTTTTGGCAGCGCTCTGAGGGGATAACTCCTGCTCCTCCTTCACTACTGATGCACAGCCTACAATACCCCTCTGAGGGAACAGTTGGGAACCCAAGAGTCAGTGTGTCATAGAACATAGAACAGTACAGCGCAGAACAGGCCCTTTGGCCCTCGATGTTGCACCGACCTGTGAACTATTCTCAGCTCGTCCCCCTACACTATCCCAAAATCATCCATGTGCTTATCTAAGGATTGTTTAAATCTCTCTAATGAGGCTGAGTTGACTACATTAGCAAGTAGTGCATTCCATGCCCTTACCACGCTCTGAGTAAAGATCTGAAAGAAAAAATCAGAAGTCACACATCACCAGGGTCATGGTCCAACAGACTTATTTGAAATCACACGCTTTCACTTGACGAAGGGGCAGCGGTCCAAAAACTTCTGATATTGTATACAGCTCTTGAAGTAGAACCTGGAGTCATGTGACTTCAGATTTTGTCCGCCCCAGTCCAACACCGGCACCTCGACATCATGGTCACTTCAAAGGGGGAGCATGTGACAGTGCAGCATTCCCTTATTGCTCTGTGGGATGGGGAGAGGGGCTAGATTACAACCACGTGGGGCCAAGTGACTCTCTGAATGAGAGGCGAGAGTAGGGAAACATTACGTGCTTTAGGTGGCTTTGCACAGGTTGTGTGTTCAGATGGGAAGTGGGAGTTTGGACAGAGTGAGTGTTAGTGGGAAGAGTGTGTTTGGTGGAATGATTGTTTTGGGATGTGTGTGTTTGAGGGAGTATGTGCTTGGGGGAGTCTGTGTTTGAGGGAGTGAGTGTTGGAGCGAGTGAGCGTTGGAAGGATGTGTGAGTGAGAGTGAGAGTGAGTGAGAGTGAGAGTGAGAGGGAGTGAGTGTTGGAGGGATTGTGTGTGTTTGAGGGAGTGAGTGTTGGAGGGATTGTGTGTGTTTGAGGGAGTGAGTGTTGGAGGGATTGTGTGTGTTTGAGGGAGTGAGTGTTGGAGGGATTGTGTGTGTTTGAGGGAGTGAGTGTTGGAGGGATTGTGTGTGTTTGAGGGAGTGAGTGTTGGAAGAATTGTGTGTGTTTGAGGGAGTGAGTGTTGGAGGGATTGTGTGTGTTTGAGGGAGTGAGTGTTGGAGGGAGGGAGTGTTTGAGGAATTATGTGTGTTTGAGGGATTTTGTGTGTTTGAGGGAGTAAATGTTGGAGGGAGGGATTGTGTGTGTTTAGGGGAACTTTGTGTTTGGAATGGTGAATGTTTCTTGATCAGATCTTTTTTAGACATCCTGTGATGTTTCTCCAGGGTTGCAAACAGTGACACAGTGATGCTCAATTCTCAGAGAATGCAGAACAATCCTGGAGAATTGGAACACACTCCTCCCCTATATCTGCCCCTTGTTGACACAGGTGTAGTCACAGAGAAGTCCGGACAGCTCCAATGTGTGACTGCAAACCGCCAACAATTGTAAAGGAGGGACAGCTAGCAAAAGTGCTCGCGTGGCTGGTAGTGAGAAGGGAACTACCTGTGAGATCCTTCAAGTTCACTCGGACTCTCTGTATCACCACCCACTCCACTCAAAGCGGCTATGGGGTGAACAAGACTGTCACACATTTCCTGCTGGAATGTGACTTCGCGAAGGAAGTCTGGAGAGAGATGCAGTGGTTTGTTTTGAAGTTCATGCTGAGCAGCTCCATGAAGCGGGACTCTGTTCTCCACAGTCTGTTCCCCATGATGTACACCAAGACAAACATCGAATGCGCCCAAAAGACCATCAACTCAGTGAAAGGCCCTCTTTGATCTGCCCGAAACTTGTTGGTCTTCTAGAGCAAGGAGTTGACCCTGACTGAGTGTTACAGACTGGCACATTTCAAGGTCCAGGACTATGTGCTGAGGGACATACTGAAGCCAGGGGCAGCTGCCACCAAGGCACAGTGGGGAAAGACCACTGTCTGAGGTCATCCTGCCGAAGTATAAAAGTGGAGAAAGTGAGGACTGCAGATGCTGGGGATCAGAGCTGAAAATGTGTTGCTGGAAAAGCGCAGCAGGTCAGGCAGCATCCAAGGAACAGGAGAATCGACGTTTCGGGCATGAGCCCTTCTTCAGGAATGAAGGGCTCATGCCCGAAACGTCGATTCTCCTG
>NC_057748.1:11255686-11273592 GCF_004010195.1 Chiloscyllium plagiosum | reverse complement strand
TTGTCTCAGTCAAATCCCTCGAACTCAGCACCGCTTTCCTAACCTGCAATCTTCTTCCTGACCTCTCCGCCCCCACCCCAGTCTGACCTATCACCCTCACCTTGACCTCCTTCCACCTATCGCATTTCCAACGCCCCTCCCCCAAGTCCCTCCTCCCTACCTTTTATCTTAGCCTGCTTGACACACTCTCCTCATTCCTGAAGAAGGGCTCATGCCCGAAACGTCGATTCTCCTGCTCCTTGGATGCCGCCTGACCTGCTGCGCTTTTCCAGCAACACATTTTCAGAAGTAAAAAGGTGGTCCATTCAGTTATCAGACCCTCCCGAAGACTCAAATACATGTAACTATAATCTTGTACAGGTAGAAATGTCTTTGGTCTGTTTGTTGGATTGAGTGAAACTGCAATGTTTGTTTAAAAACCCAAAGAACTGCGGACGCTGTAAATCAGAAACAAAAACAGAAATGGCTGGAAAAGCTCAGGAAGTCTCGCAGCATCTGTGGAGAGAAAACAGAGTTATTGTTTCAGGTCAAGTGATTCTTCCTCAGCGACCTGGATTCAGTTGTGAGGAAGGGTCACTGGACCCGAAACGTTAACTCTGACCTCTCTCCACAGATGCTGCCAGACCTGCTGAGCTTTTCCAGCAATCTCTGTTTCTGCTTCCAATGTTTGTTTCTTTCTTCATATGCTGGAGTATAGACCAAACTGCTTCAGAGACTATGTATGTACATAAAGATATTTTTCATGAACAACATTTATCTTGGAAATAAAGAAAAGCTCTGAAAGTACTCCCCTATAGTTGCATCAAGCAACAAAGGAGGAACTGACAGCATGGGACACCATTTTGCGAGGACACAAACAAGTGACGGACTCAATGTATTCCAACAAGTAAAAGGTCCCCCCATCCCTCTAGCCCATCGATAAGCAAACTCAGGCAGATGGGATATCAAATGACCCTTTTAAAACTATTAGCTGTACAGTTTTGTGTGCTATTGTTGGGTTTGATGCTATGGAATCAGCCCCTAAAAGATCACAAGGCCAGAAACATAGGAGCAAAACTTAGGCCAATCAGCCCCATGCATTTGCTCTGCCATTCAATCATGGCTGCTAAATTTCTCAACCCCATTGTCCCACTTTGTCCCCGTAATCCTTGATCACCTTGATACTCAAGAACCTGTCTATCTCTGTCTTAAATAAATTCAATGACCTGGCCTCCACAGCCTTCTGTGGCAATGAATTCCATAGATTCCCCACCCTCTGGCTGAAGATATTTCTCCTTATCTCCGTTCTAAAAGGTCTTCCCTTTACTCTAAGTGTCCTAGTCTGTCCTACCAATGGAAACACCACTCTGTCCAAGCCATTCAGTATGCTGTAAGTTTCAGTTAGATCCCCCCTCATCCTTCCAAATATAAACTCAGGGTCCTCCAACATTCCTCACATGTTAAGCTTTTCATTTCTGGGAGCATTCTCATGAACTTCCTCAAAACACGCTCCAGGGCCAGTTCATCCTTCCTGAGATATGAGACCCAAAAAGTGCATATAATACTCCAAATGTGGTCTGACCAGAGCCTTATACAGTCCCAGAAGTACATCCCTGCTTTTATATTCAAGACCTTTCAAAGTAAAAGCCATCATTGCATTTGCCTTCCTAACTACTGACTCATGAGAAAGCGAGGATGGCAGATGCTGGAGATCAGGGTTGAGAGTGTGGTGCTGGAAAAGCGCAGCAGGTCAGGCAGCATCCAAGGAGCAGGAGAATCAACGTTTCAGAAATAAACCCTAAATCAGGAAGGGATGATGAAGGACTTGTGCCCAAAACGTCGACTCCTGTTCCCTCGGGTGCTGCCTGACCTGCTGTACATTTCCAGTACCACACACTCGACACTAACTACTGACTCAACCTGCAAGTTTACCTTGAGAGAATCCTGGACTAGAACTTCCAAGTCTCTTTGCACACTGTTCAAACTTCTGAATTTTCTCCTCATTTAGAAAATATGGGGATTATAAAGGAAAGAAGAACTTGAATTTACTTCTTTTAATAAATTCGGGAGGATTATCACGTATAACTGAACAACTTTCCCACCACCAAGCCACTGTGACCTTTTTTTTTAACCATTAGCAGTAATCACGTGTGTGAGAATCTGAATTTATGTCTCACAACTTCATGCCTGAAGTACATTTTGAAGTGTAGTTACTGGAGTGATGTAGGAAATTCACTTAAAGGAAGCACTCACAAAAGGCGATGTGTAACAGATAGATCATTTTGTGGCGCAGTGGTAGTGTCCCTATCCCTGGACTGGGAGGCCCAGGTTCAAGCCCCACCTGTTCTAGAGGTGTGTACTGACATCTCTGAACAGGTTGGTTGGAAAAAGAGATTAATGATGAGAAAAACAAGCAGATAATTGGTTCCTAGTGATATCTGTTTGAGGTCAGATGTTAGCCAGAGCTTCATGAGTCTTGTGGCCTGATGGTAGTGTCCCTACCTCGAGACTAAGAGGCCTAGTTTCAAGTCCTAGCCACTCCAAATTATGTAATAACATCTCTGAACAGGTAAACTAGAAAATATCTAGCCAGGAAACCAGGAATGTTCCTCTGCCCCTCTTCAAAATAGTTCCACAGTATTTTTGTCTCTATGTGAGAGAACAATTGGGACATTATGTACAATGCAGTCCTCAATAAGTAAATCTCTCACCCATGCCAACTAGTCCATCCCTCCTTCAGATGACTGGTACACCAAGACATCCATCACCATCTGATCGTCTTACCCATCCTTATTCGACTTTCAGAGAGATAGCTCCACCTTCAGGAATGAGCTGTACACTACAAGCTGACTGTGAGCAATGACCCAGAAGGTTATCTAGCAGAGAGGGGTCGATCAGATGAACCAAACCATAGGCCGTCTGTTCCACAGATGTGGAACATTACTTGAATAAAGGTGCAGAGCACATAATAAATAAGGGTAGGAGTACACCATTCAGCCCCTTGAGCTTGCCCCTACCAGAGTTGAAAAATGTGGTGCTGGAAAAACACAGCAGGCCAGGCAGCACCCGAGGAGCAGGAGAATCAACGTTTCGGGCATAAGCCCTTCTTCAGGAATGAGCTCCTCATTCCTGAAGAAGGGCTTATGCCCGAAATGTCAATTCTCCTGCTCCTCGGGTGCTGCCTGGCCTGCTGTGTTTTACCAGCACCACATTTTTCAACTCTGGTACTCCAGCATCTGCAGTCCTCACTTTCTCCTAGTCTGCCCCTAGCACTCAACAAAATCATGTCTGATCACCCTCGGCCTCGTCGCCTCTCTCCTGTCAGCTCTTCCAGCCCTCAACATCCCAATATTTCAAAAACCCAACACCTCTTCTTTAAGTACTTTCATTGATCTAGCCTCCACAACTCTAGGGGATAGAGTTTTCCAGACATTCACTTGCCTTTGGGAGAAGAAATTCCTTCACATCCCAGTTTGAAATGATAGCGTCCCCTTATTCTGTAACTGTGTCCCCTCGTTAGAGAGTCCCCCACCCGTGGGAATATCTTCTCAGCATCTTCCCTGTCAATCTCCCTCAGGATGTTGGATGTTTCGACAAGATCATGCCCCATTCTTCCCAACTCTAATGAATAAAGGCTGAAACCTGTTTAGCTGTTCCTGATTATTAATCAATCCCTTCATCCCAGGAATAATCCTAATGAATCTTTTTCAAACTGCCTTCAATGCCAGCATATCCGTTCTTAAATACAGGGACCAAAACTGTACACAGTACTCCATATGGGGCCTCACCAATGCACTGTATAATTGTGACAAGACTTCCTTACTTTTAGCAATAAAGGCTAAAATTCTACTTGCCTTCTTAATTACTTGCCGCATCTGTATGCTAACCTTCTGAACAAGAACACCCAGTTCCCTCTGTGCTAAACACTTTTGAAGAAACTGCCAGCGATTATTACAAAAACCCATCTGGCTCACTCACATTTGATTTGATTTGGTTTGATTTATTATTGTCGCGTATACCTGGGTACAGTGACAGGTTTTGTTTTGCGTGCAGTACAGGCAGATCATATCATACAAAGGTCACAGGGTGATAGAACAGAGCGAGGAATACAAGTTACAGCCGCAAAGCAGTGCACAAAAGATCAAGATCAACAATTGATTACAATTTGAGAGGTCCATTCAGATGTCCAATAACAGCGAAAAAGAAGCCGTTGTTGATACATTGAAGCTTTGGTATCTTCTGCCTGACGGAAGAGGTTGGGAGAGATTAGAACCAGTGTGGGAGGGGGCTTTGATGATGTTGGCTGCCTTCCTGTGGCAGCAGGAAGTGTACATGGAGTCCATGGATGGGTGGTTGGTTTATGTGATGGACACGGCTGTGCTCACAACTCTCTGTAGTTTCCTATGGTTAGGGAGAGCACTTGCTCTACCAGGCCGTGATGTATCCAGGTAGAACGCTTCCTATGCTGCACCTGTAAAGGTTGATGAGAGACCTTATGGACATGCTGAGATTCCTTAATCTCCTGAGGAAGAAGAGCTGTTCTTGTGTCTTATTGACCATCGTCATACTGCAGGGAAATAAATCTGCTGTTCTTGTACAGCGTTTACAGCCCACCTGATCCACTGTAACCTTCTCCCTATTCCATTGAATCCAAGCAAGATAGAAGGCCTGAAGGATGGAATGCATTTACCTGAATTCCCTTTAAAGGCTTCACCTGAACTCCTTATGGCCGTGTTCCTGTTTGTCTATCGCACCGCCCCTCATCCCATGCCTTCTCTGCTGGAATTTGTTCCACAGCTCTTCACCATAGCGATTCCTCCAGCCAATCAGAATGGTGTCACAATTAACCGCACATGCTCATTCCTCTTTGTCATGTGGGTTTGCGACCAATCTAAAGGTTTTTGGTTCAAGACAGATTGGTCAAGGAGAAGGCAGGGTGAGGAATCCTGGTAAGGTTAGGTTTCTTTAGAATTCTGTTCATTGTATGTTAATCCAAACTATAACTATACCTTGTAATCTCTGCTATACCAGGTTCCACTCTACATATTTCCATTGGTTAATGTCTTACACATATTCTTTCTATCTATCTATCTATCTATCTATCTATCTATCTATCTATCTATCTATCTATCTATCTATCTAACCCATCTATCTATCTAACCCATCTATCTATCTATCTATCTAACCCATCTATCTATCTATCTATCTATCTATCTATCTATCTATCTATCTATCTATCTATCTATCTAACCCATCTATCTATCTATCCTTCCATTCAACCCTCTATCTCTGCCTCCACCTCGCTATTTAAGTCCACTGAGGAACAACTCAGTGACATCATCACAAGGTCACTCCTGGGTCCTAAAGCCCTTACACAACGCAATTAATCAGAGCAAGAGGCTGGCACATGTGTTACTGATCCTGATGCCCTTCTGCGGCAGACCCTGTTGTAATGTCCCTACCTCTGAGCCTGAGTTGAAGTCCAGCCTGCTCCGGGGTGTGTGATAAAACCTCTGGAACAAGTTGCTTCACAAATCACAGGATGGCACAGCACCAGGGCCTTGGATTCGATTCCAGCCTCGGGCGACTGTCTGTGTGGAGTTTGTACATTCTCCCCCGTGTCTGTGTGGATTTCCTCCGGGTGCTTTGGTTTCCTCCCACACTCCAAAGATGTGCAGGTCAGGTGATTTGGCCATCCTAAATTACCTGTAGTATTAGGTGTATTAGTCAGAGGGAAATGGGTCTGGGTGGGTTGCTCTTCGGAGGATCGGTGTGGACTGGTTGGGCCAAATGGCCTGTTTCCATGCTGTAGAGAATCTAATCTAAAATATTTTATTTTAAAGTCCTGAGCAGCCCCAGTTAATAGAATTACAGAGTTATCACAATGTAGAAAGGGGCCATTCAGCCCACTGTGATTGTACTGGCCCTCAAAATGTTCAGCCAATCGCCTTCCTTTTCCCCCAACCCTGCAGATTGTTTGCATGATCATCCACAGGATCTCTTAATCCCAGAGTCAGGGTCTTGAGCCCTTTATTGAGTAATTTTTTTTATTTATTAAGGTGAATAATGTCTTGTGTCAGAGATACAGAGCTCATGGGGGCCACTCGGGAGAGCCTAGCTCTCGCGGAATGGATTAATTCATGGAATATGATAAACATCAATAAATAAAGTCATTTTCATAGCATCTACAAAGATCCCCACTAAAACCTGAAAGGGTTCAGAAAAGACTTACAAGGATATTGCCAGGGTTGGAGGGTTTGAGCTATAGGGGGAGGCTGAATAAGCTGGGGCTGTTTTCCCTGGAGCATCGGAGGCTGAGGGGTGACTTTATAGAGGTTTACAAAATCATGAGGGGCATGGATAGGGTAAATAGACAATGCCTTTTCTCTGGGATGGGGGTGTCCAGAGCTAGAGGGCATAGGTTTAGGGTCAGAGAGAAAACTTTAGAAGGGACCCAAGAGGCAACGTTTTCACACAGAGGGTGGTGCGTGTATGGAATGAGCTGCCAGAGGAAGTGGTAGAGGCTGGTACAATTACAGCATTTAAAAGGCATCTGGATGGGTGCATGAATAGGAAGGGTTTAGAGGGACATGGGCCGAGTGCTGACAAATGGGACTAGATTAATTTAGGATATCTGGTTGGCATGGACAAGTTGAACCAAAGAGTCTGTTCCCGTGCTGTACATCTCTATGACTCTATAAAACAGCAAGCCCTCGATGTATTTCTGATGAGAATTTTAATAACAGTGACCGACAAATGAACAATACATTTTGGGAGGCAGTCAATCCAACCATGATACTGTTTTAATTTGCTCCCTAATGCAAATTTGCATCAATTTAATTTAAACTTTCTGCTGTAACTGACCTGTTGTGATGGAGATGGATTGGGGAAGTAACATTGGGAAAGCTGTGGGGGCACTTTGTAAAAAATGTTCAAAATCATGAGAGAGAGGGTCTGGGCCAAGTAACCTGCGAGTGAGACGGCACAGAATTTACTCAGTTCATGAAAGAAGCAGACACAAATTAGATTAGATTCCCTACAGTGTGGAAACAGGCCCTTCAGCCCAACTAGTCCACACCGACCCTCTGAAGAGTAACCCACCTAGACCCATTCCCCCTAACTAATGCACCTAACACTACGGGCAATTCACCTGACCTGCACATCTTTGGACTGCAGGAGGAAACCAGAGCACCCGGAGGAAACCCACGCAGTCACGGGGAGAATGTGCAAACTCCACACAGACAGTCGCCCAAGGCTGGGATCGAACCCGGGTCCCTGGCGCTGTGAGGCAGCAGTGCTAACTGCTGAGCCACCGTGCCACCCCACAGCTTATTTATCAGCTGAGCCACCTTGAAGGCCTTTGGGACATTTGTTGTTTGAGCTGAAGTTGATGGTCATTTATTAAAGCTGGTGTTAGCCTCTCTGCTTCCGCACTGATGCAGTCAAAGTAATGGGAGAGATTAGAGAGCTTGGAGCTTGATATTTGCTTTGACTGCTCAGTACCGGTTCCCCCTGTATTGCTCACCTTTATACAAAGCAGATGGCATTTGAAAGGGGCAATGATGGATCCATTAATCTCTAAGAAATGTGGCCTTTGCTGCTGAAATGAATGTTATTGTAAAGCAAAAGTGCAGTGGAGAAAGGGCACTGACTGAGGGCTTTCTACTGAAGTTAAATGGGGGTCTGTTCAGTTATCAGACCCTCACGGTACCTCAAATGTGTTTAAATGTACAAGTAAGGGAAGCCTTTAGCTTGTTTGTTGGGTAAAGTCGAACTCCAATGTTTGTTTGCTTGCTTCATATGCTACAGTACAGAATCAAACTGCTTTAGAGACTAATAAAGTACATTTTCAAAAAAGAAATTAATGCTTTTGTGAAGCCAAGTATATAGCCGGCCTTGTTAAGTTACAGCAACCCACCCGCACACCTCCAGTTTCAACCGCGTTACTACAACCCGAGACGTCCGCGTGAAGAAACATCAAAGGCAGCCATTTTCAGAACAGTCCGCCTTTTAACCAGCCCTGACCCGAAACAGCCAATTTCCACAGCAGTGTCTAGGCTGCTCACACAACCGAGTGATTCACCTAAAATGTGGGACCTTCCCCAGCGTTCGGAAATAAAGAAAGGAATTGCATTTGTGTAGTGCCTTTCACCATATGACTCTGAGGTGGTTTATCGGTTGAGTACCTGTAAGGTGCAGGTGCTTTTGGAATGTTGGAGACATGGCAGCAGAGCCCACAAACAGGGAGGCGATTGTTTCCAGATTACCTGATTTTCTCAAGAACGTTTCAGCCTTGCCTACATTCTATGTCAATGCAAGACTTTTCCTTCCTTCTTCTTTCAATGAACAAAGATGTATCTTTAATATCCTTTTTTTGTCCAGAGGTTTAATGGGTAGACTATTTCCATTAAAACAATCCTGACATATTAAACTAGATGGATAAAAGAAATATTCACCAAAATAGTTGCTTGAACTTGACTATTGATGTACAAAGGACCAATGTGTCAACATTACACCCATCAGAACACAATATCCAGAATACCAGGTCTCAAAGGGAACCATAGTCTAAACTACATAGAGTCATAGAGATGTACAGCATGGAAACAGACCCTTCGGTCCAACTCATCCATGCCAACCAGATATCCCAACCCAACCTAGTCCCACCTGCCAGCACCCGGCCCATATCCCTCCAAACCCTTCCTATTCATTTCTACCCATCCAAATGCCTCTTAAATGTTGCAATTGTACCAGCCTCCACCACATCCTCTGGCAGCTCATTCCAGACACTCACAGTCCTCTGTGTGATAAGGTTGCCCCTTAGGTCTCTTTTATATCTTTCCCCTCTCACCCTAAATCTTACCCTCTAGTTCTGGACTCCCCCACCCCAGGGAGAAGACTTTGTCTATTTGTCCTATCCATGCCCCTCATGATTTCATAAACCTCTATATGGTTACCCCACAGCCTCCAATGCTCCAGGGAAAACAGCCCCAGCCTATTCAGCCTCTCCCTATAGCTCAAATCCTCCAACCCTGGCAACATCCTTGTAAATCTTTCTATAGGAGATAGAGCAGAATTGCATGCAATATTCCAACAGTGGCCTAACCAATGTCCCGTACAGCTGCAACATGACATGCGGAGAGACTGCTGGATAATTAGTAAATGGCAAATCCCTTGCCAACCAATAAAAGCCCTCTTCTCTTGCAGTAGATTTAGATTGTTAGACTTTAGATTTTTATTGTAGTGTGTACTCAAGTAGAGAAGTACAGAAGTACAGTGAAAAGTGAATAATGTCACCACACATGGTACCTGGGTAGAAAAGAAGCTTAGGTACAAAGTAGTAAGAGAAACAAGAGTTGAAAAGTTAAGCATTACTTCATAGAATAGCAGAAAAATAAAGAAATCAGGAATAGTTTAAGTCTTTCGCAGTATAAACTAGGAAAATGAAGGAATAAGTTAAAAGTTCAACAGTCTTTGATGAGTCCCCCATTTATCTCGCTCTCCAGGAGATCTCAGCTGTCTATTCTCGAAGCCACTGCATCAGGTACCGTCGCTGTTGCTGAATCTGCTGCCCCTCCGATCTCCTCCTGGTGCCTCAGTAACACGCCCGGGCAGGATCCACGGGCACACCAAACCGAGATGCCACCATGAGCCACCGAAAGACCAGTAGAAGTCGTTGTTTCCTCTGAAATTTGGTATTCTTGCGATTCTATCCTGATGAATGAATCATTTGGGCAGCATGTTTCCTTTTTCAGAATTATTGACTCGTATTGCATACTTTGAGAGAGGGTATTACATCTCCTCCATCTAGGCATTGCAATGGCTTTGTAGCCAATGGCGAGCATTCATAACATTGGAGACTGAGCAGCCAATATGCACACAGCAAGCTCTCACACACTACAACGTAAAACTGGTCAACCCCACATTAGTGATGTTGTCAAGAAATGATTTCACATGCTGCCCCAGGTCTCTTCTGCGAAAAACATCTTCCCAACAGGGGGCTCTCTGCCACGACAGGTGTCCCTCATCGCCAGAGTAAGGGGTCAGTCTAGATGTCTGAGCACAGGACTCCAAGGTGGGACTTTAACCCACTCTCTCAAATGTGAAAAGAAGGCGGCATTTGGCACACTTGCCTTTATTGGTCAGTGCATTGAGTTGGGAGGTCGTGTTGTGGCTGTACAGGACATTGGTTAGGCCACATTTGACATACTGCGTGCAATTCTAGTCTCCCTCCTACAGGAAGGATGTGATGAAATTTGAAAGGGTTCAGAAAGATTTATAAGGATGTTGCCCGGATTGGAGGGCTTGAGCTGTAGGGAGAGGCTGAACAGGCTGGTGCTGTTTTCCCTGGAGCGTCGGGGGCTGAGGGGTGACCTTATAGAGGTTTACAAAATCATGAGGGTTATGGATAGGGTAAAGAGCCAAAGTCTTTTCCCCAGGGTAGGGGAGTCCAAAGCTAGAGGGCATAGGTTTAAGGTGAGAGGGGAAAGATATAAAAGTGACCTAAAGAGCAACGTTTTCACACAGAGGCTGGTGCGTGTATGGAATGAGCTGCCAGAGGAAGTGGTGCAGGCTGGTACAATTATAGCATTTAAAAGGCATCTGGATGGGAAAGGGTTTGAAGGATATGGGCCAAATGCTGGCAAGTGGGACTAGATTAATTTAGGATATCTGGGATTGGCATGGACGAGTTGGACTGAAGGGTCTGTTTCTTAGCTGTACACTTCTATGACTCTTGAAAGAATTCCATTAACCGAGGCTAATATCTCCCTAAAGGCTTACTCTTAACCATTAACAACTTAATTGTTTAAATCTCAGTCATGGTTTCCAACTCACACTGAATAATGCCAGGGAGTTGCATTGTTTTAACTTTGTTATTTTACAATTTTCTGAAATTCCAATTGATGTGTAATGAATATATTTGAGAATTGTGGTGAAATGTTGCTGTGAAGGCTGTACAAGATTTCTGAAAGCGCTGATGGTATTAACACAATGCCTCGTATCTTCAAACGCTTGTAACTGCTGATTGAATGTAGGGTAAAGATGAGCTAGAGCAGCCACTGCCTGTGACAGACAGGTCTGTCAGACACTGAGAAAGATCACAGCTGAGCTTATGTCTGAGTTATTTTTTAGAAAGAAAACACCCAGGTGTCCAGTGACAAGTAGTGCCCTTCACATCAAAGGGCAATGCTGTGTTATCAAACAGTGAAGGGGAGGGCAGGGATTAAATCAAAATAGAGTTGGAGGGGGATATAATACACTCCCTGCGGCGCCCACCTCTCCCTGAACAACTCCAGGGTGTTGGTCGACACCGCATGCTCCTTTTCCAGGGACACCCGGGCTCTAACATAACCGCAGAAGAGGGGCAGGCAGTCGGCCCTAACGACCCCCTCCACGGCCCGCTGCCTGGACCTGTTTATGGCCAGTTTGGCCAGGCACAGGAGCGGACCCACGAGGAGGTCTTCAGACCTGCCCTCCCTCCTCCGTACCAGGTGCCCGAAGATCAGGAGCGTGGGACTGAAGTGCAACCAAAAGCAGAGGAGGAGGTTTTTAAGAAAATCAAAAAGGAAGTGCAAATGCCCACACCCAATATACACGTGGTCCACGGACTCCACAGCGCCACAGAACAAGCAGCTGGGCTGGGAGTCCGTGAACCACCGCAATCTGCGGTTGCAGGGGACCGCTGCGTGCAGCACCCTCCACCCCAGATCCCCGAGAGAAAGGGGGAGGACTCCTGCGTAGAGAGCCCTCCACTGGGGTTTCCCACTGCCCATATGTCTGAGTAATACATGCCTCATCAAATACACAATCACAATTACACATACACAGGCACTGCTACTTATATCCCACGCAATAATCTAAACACACACAAACATGCACAAACACATGAATACATGCATTTACATACATGACTCTCACCTGCGCTCACACCATCTGCACATACTAATGCATGCACTCATGTGCACACCCAAACATATGCACACGTATGGCCAAGACAAACTCATGAGCCCTCATACATGCTCCTGCAAACACATGCATTAGCCCACTCACAGGCAACTACACTCCATTGCAACATGAGATCATACACACACACATGCATCTGTGTGTATGCTTTACTGCACAATATGCCTGTGTACATACACTTGTGTACAATGGTGCCTGCATGCACGTAAATATTTACACACGTATCAACTCTTAAACGCATATTAACATACAAACATGCCCATGTACACACACACACAAACAACACACACAGAGTCTCATACTCACACTCACACACACACACACACATACCTGTATACATATATACACTCACAGACACATGCACTCTCTCACACATACACACACTGTCACACACATACATACATGCACTCTCTCACACATGCACATCCATACACACACAACACACATGCACTCTCTCACACTACACACACTCTGTCACACACATACATACATGCACTCTCTCACACGCGCACACCCATACACACACGCACATGCACACACTCTCACACATGCACACATACGCATACACATACATGTATGCACGCTCACTCACTTAATGGTAATCCAACACTAGGGATCCATGGATGCAATTCAGGAATTGGACAGTCTTCGAGGAGCTCCGCATCTCCAACTTCTTTTCAGGCACTTACCTTCACCAGGCTGACAGTGGGAGTGTGGCAGAACTCGGGCCCCCCAGTGATGCCCAATTTAACTCAGGTTAACGAATCTGGCACAGCTTCCTACGAGAATGGGAGCAGGATGTTTACAGTTTGTGTGCTTTCTTTTTAGAGCATCATAAATTGCTTGGAGCGTGATGTGGACATTGGCTTTGTTCCAGTTGAGGTTAAAGTTTATCAAAGGAAGGGTTAGACTCATATTACGAGTGTCAATTATAAATCATGGGATCATAACACATCTGGAACAGAAAAATGCCATTCAGCCTTTCATATTGGTGCTAGAATATTGAAAGAGCAGACTAATTTCAATTCACAGTCTGGTGTTGGCATAAAACCATACAAATAAGGAGCAGAATTAGGCCATTTGGCCCATCAAGTCTTCTCTATCTGAGAAATATTTCTCAACACCAGTCTCCTGCCTTCTCCCCATAACCTTTGATCCCCTTGCCCAACAAGAATCTATCTCTGTCTTAAATACACTCAAAGACTTGACGTCCATAGGCTTCTGCAGCAATGAGTCCCATAGATTCCCCACTCTCTGGCGGAAGAAATTCCTCCTCATCTCAGTTCTAAAGGGTTGTCCCTTACTCTGAGACTGTGCCCTCAGGTCCTAGTCTCTCCTACTAGCGGACACGTCTTCTCCAGGTCCACTCTATCCTCTCAGTATTCTGCAAGTTTCAATCAGATTTCCCCTCATCCTTCTAAACTCCATCAAGTACTGACCCAGAGTCCTCAACTGCTCCTCGTATGACAAGCCCTTCATGCCCCACATCATTCTTGTAAACTTCCTCTGGACTCTCTCCAACGCCAGCAAGTCCTTCCTTAGACACGGGACCCAAAACTACTCACAGGCTGTTCTCCCAGAGCCAGGAAGTACCTTCCAATGAAGACATCTAATCATATTGCCTTTTGTAAGTTCCAATGGAATCTGATTCAGTGCGTTCCCAATCTCAGTATCCTCTGTGTGAAGGAAAATCCCATTGTGATTTTGATTCACTGAATCCCTTCTTAGAATTCCTACAGTGCAGAAAGAGACTGATCAAGCTCTGCACTGAACCTCTGAAAAGATTATCACCCAGGCCCTACCCCCACCCCCCCCCCTCCTCCTTCCTCACTGTAATCCCTCATGGAGTTTTCCCCATGGCTAACCCACCCAGCCTGCACATCGCTGGTCAGTACGAGACAAGTATTAGCATGGCCAATCCACCTAACCTGCATGATCATGAATTTTTTTTTTCTTTTTTCTTTTTTTTTCTTTTCTTCTTTTTTTTTCTTTTTTTTTTGCATGATCATGATAGCCATGATCATCCATGATCTTATTGGACGGTAAAGCAAGGGGCTGAATGGTTGATAGTTATAGAGTCATAGAGATGTACAGCACCTAAACAGACCCTTTGGTCCAACTCATCCATGCCGACCAGATATTCCAACTTAAACTAATCCTATTTGCCAGCACATATCCCTCCTATTCATGTACCCATCCAGATGCCTTTTAAATGTTGCAATTGTACCAGCCTCCACACTTCCTCTGGCAGCTCATTCCATACACGTACCACCCTCTAAGTTAGTGTCAGCCCTTTCTGAAGCATAATTACTGAGCTTCCTACACATCAGTATGTCTACACATCCACTTGCACATCCCTGGACAATTTCCCATGGCTAATCCATCTAACCTGCACATCTTTGGACTGTGGAAAGAAACCCACACACAGACACGGGGAGAACGTGTAAACTGTACATCGATAGGCACCCAAGGGTGGAGTCGAACCCGGGTCTCTTCTACTGTGAGGCAGCAGTGTTAACCAATGAGCCAGAGTCACCCTTGAGCTTTCTTTCTGAAGACATCCTTCTCTAGTCTCCGACAGATTTTGACCAGAGATGGGTTTCAGGCCCATTCTGTCTGTGGTAGGTTCCTGCTTCAGTAGGTCACCCACACTGCCTTCTGATTAGCGTTCCCTCAAAAAATGTGGACAGACAGCCACTCCGAGTTTCCTCACGCACCGATCGCCGTGCCAACATGTTCTCTTCCATTTCCTGAATTCACTGCCCCACACGGATCTTAGACATTCATGGAGCAGAGAAAAATAATTAGAGGGAACGTTCCTTCTGGTTTTCATTAAGACACTCCGATTGTTCATAGGATGTGGGTGTGACTGATGTATCACCTGTCACTAATTGCGCCATAACAGTGTGGATGTGAGGCGCCATCTTGAACCACCACAATCCATGTGGTGTACATAGAGGTGTTAAGCTCCAGAAGTTTCACCTGGTGAAGGAATGATGATCTGGTTCCAAATCAGGATGGGCTGAAGCTAGAATGGGCAGGGAGTCTGTGGATGGTGCCCTTCTCATGTATTTGTCTTTCCAGGTGGCATTATACCCTCAAAGTCACATGGACATCAGCTGCTCCAGCTAGCACACACTGACTTCGGAGACATACACAGAGGGAAAGAGAATTCAGGGAATGAAACCAGGCAGTAGAATCGAGGGTTTGGACAGTGTGGTCAAAGGAGCCTTGGTGAGTTTCTACAGTGCATGTTGGAGATGGTACACTGTGCTGCTACTGAGCAGTGATGGCGGTGGGAAGTATATCTCAAAGATGGTGCTGACGAAGTGGGTTGTTTTGTCTTGGATGGTGCTAAGTGTCAAAATGATATAAATGTTATTTTTTTAATTGGTGTTTGGGATGTGAATGTTGCTGGTAAGGTCACCATCGGCTGCCCATTCTTAACTGTACTTGGCTGCTTCCTCTCAGCAATCCTGCTTCTTTGTCCAGACACTGCCCACGCTCTGAATTAGTGTCAGCTTTGTGATTCACTCGGAGCTGAAGCCTGCACATCCACATTATCCTGATCTGAAAGATGGCTCCAAAGGACAGAACCACGTTAAAAAAACACAGGCTTAAGCATTGCCTGCAGTGTGTACGTTACTGGAGTCACTGAGGCTGTTAACCCTTTCAAGTGCTGCAGGGCTAATTTTTCTTTATTTCAAAAATATGCTTTATTCATTAAAAATATCTTTACATACATGCATCATCACTAAAGCAGTTCAGCTCTGTACAGTAACATAGCAAAGAAACTAGCAAACATTGGAGTTTGACCCTATCCAGGAAACAAGTCAAAGGCATCGCTCACCTGTACAAGATCATACTTACATACATTGAGGCTTCCGGAGGGTCTGGTAACTGAATGTACCCCTTATATTTCAGCAGGAAGACCTCAGACGGTGGTCTTTCCCCACTGTGCCTTGGCGGCGGCTGCCCCTGCCTTCAATGCGTCCCTCAGCATGTAGTCCTGGACCTTGGAATGTGCCAGTCTGTAACACTCAGTCAGGGTCAACTCCATGTTCTCAATGGCTGATGGTCCTCCAGGCGCAGTCGATGTTTGTCTCAGTGTGCATCCCGGGGAACAGACCGTAGAGCACAGAGTGGAAAAAAGTGAGGACTGCAGATGCCGGAGATTGGAGTCGGGAGTGTGGTGCTGGAAAAGCACAGCAGGTCAGGCAGCATCCGAGGAGCAGGAGAATCAATGTTTTGGGCATAAGCCATTCCTGATGAAGGGATTTTGCCCGAAACGTCGATTCTCCTGCTCCTCGGATGCTGCCTGACCTACTGTGCTTTTCCAGCACCACACTCTCAATTTTGCAAAGGAAGTCTGGCATGGATGATGTCATGTGGAAGGTTAACCCTTTCAGTCCCTCTTCACAGTCTGAAGCCCCTGTACTGTACACCTGACCAGAAACTGAACTGTGAACGTCAAGCATATTAATGTGTATGGAGACACTCCACAGCGGAACAGCATGAATAGAGAGAAATAAAAACTCCTACTGCACCTTCTAATACATTTCATTTGAAATGTTTATCCCTCAGACTGCATTTCTGATGTGGAATGGACATTGTAAGTATTAAGACAATTACAGTTGCATTGTTACACGAAAAGTGGAGCATGATATCTCTGACGTGTTGCATTTTGCTGGAAACGCTGTCATTTTCAGTGAGAATGGTTTGTAATGCACTGATACAAATCTTACGTACAAAGCATATTTCTGGAGTAAAACGTCGCATTGTCCAGATGAATGCTACCAAGTCCATCACTGAAGGGAAATGATTATTTATTAACACACCCAGGTTCACACAATGTTACAGTGGGCCAAGAGTTTGGAGCTGGAAAAACACAGCAGGTCAGACAGCATCCGAGGAGCAGGAGGATCGACACCTCAGGCAAAATGGGCCCCTTGTGCCAGCTGGTGAATTGGCCTTTATTTTAAATCCTCCACCATTAATTCACCCAGATAATTGTCAGCAAGGTGGGAAAATGGAACATCTGATGGGATGTCGCACCGAGGCCCCCATTTGTCCTTCCAGGGGCAAGGGTGGGAAGGGGATGTCGGAGCTGGCAGTGAGGAACAGCAGTGGGGCTCCCCTGCCACATGTTTCAGCTCAGTATTGATTCCATGATTGAATTGTCGGACACATTCCCCGACACCCGCTGTGTGAAACACAATGTACTGTCCATCACTCCACCAGGGGTGACTCTGCCAGGATTGGTCACGGTCTAGAATATTCTCCGTAAACCTCTCCGTCTCTCTAACCCTGCTGAAGCAAGTTTCAGAAAACCCGATCAGCTAATGTCCAACCCTCCTGTTATCTCCTCACGCAGACCCTGTTTAGACTCCCATCTGCTGGTGAAGTGCCCTAGGCTGAGTTGCTGTTCTAAGGCTGTTATATATCCACTAACCACTCCTGATATCAAAAAATCTGTCAATCCCAATTTTGACATTTTCCATTGAAACTACAGCCCTGTCCAATTTGGTGGAGAGGCTTCCTTGGGAGAACAATTTGCATTTATAAAGCACCTCTCCCAACCACCAGCTGCCTCAAATTGCCTGGTCAGGTCCACACCCCCCAACAAACCACCCTCGCGTCCTGGCACCTTCCCCTGCCACCGCAGGAATTGCAAAACCTGCGCCCACACCTCCTCCCTCACCTCCATCCAAGGCCCCAAAGGAGCTTTCCACATTCATCAAAGTTTCACCTGCACATCCACCAATGTCATTTATTGTATCCGTTGCTCCCAATGCGGTCTCCTCTACATTTGGGAGACTGGCCGCCTCCTAGCAGAGCGCTTTAGGGAACATCTCTGGGACACCCGCACCAATCAACCCCACCGCCCTGTGGCCCAACATTTCAACTCCCCCTCCCACTCTGCCGAGGACATGCAGGTCCTGGGCCTCCTCCACCGCCGCTCCCTC
>NC_057748.1:11210153-11255074 GCF_004010195.1 Chiloscyllium plagiosum | reverse complement strand
ACCCTGGAGGCTATCAGCCTCTATTCCTGATGAAGGGCTTTTGCCTAAAACGTCGATTTTCCTGCTCCTCGTATGCTGCCTGACCTGCTGTGCTTTTCCAGCACCACTCTAATCTAAACTCAAATTGCCTCACAGCCTACAAACGTGTAGTCACTGTTGTAATGCGGGAAATCTGTAGTCAATCTGCCCACAGCAAGCTCCCTCAGTTGTCAATATGAAAAAGGTTAGTTAATTTATTTTTGTGATGTTGACTGAGGGTTATCGGTGCTAGCACTGCAGCCTCACAGTGCCAGGGACCCGGGTTCGATTTCAACCTCAGGTGACTGCCTGTGTGGAGTATGCACTTATGTCTACGTGGCTTTCCTCTGGGTGCTCTGGTTTCCTCCTACAATCCAAAGATGTGCAGATGAGAGTGGATTGGCCATGGGAAATTGCCCATTGTGATGTGCAGGCTGAAATAACTCCACAGAGGCTGATATCCCATCATCAAGTCACCCTTTATTTACTCTTGACACTGCTCCAGCTCCCTCAGAGCCAGCTTTCAGAGAGAACAGAACCCCTAACAATCCTGTTTGTATCTGTTAGCCAGGGCTCCCTGATTGGACCAAGTTAACAGCCCCAATCAGGGAACTCATATTCGATGAGGTCCATCTTGTTACAATCACTACACAGGCTAGGTAGACTAGCCAGGGTAAATGCAGGGTTACAGGAATGGAGGATGCTCTTGGGAGGGTCGGTGCAGACTTGATGGGCCGAACAGCCTCTTTCTGCACTGTAGGGATTCTATAATTTGGCCAGGACACCAGAGAGATTCATGTTTAGAATAGTGCTACAGGATCTTTCACATCTCCCAGAGCGAGCTGATGTGAACTTAGCTTGGTTTGGCGTCTCATTTGAAAGCCAGCATCTCTGACAGTGCAGCATTCCCTCAGCACTCTACTGGAGAATCTTCTAATGCCATTGTGATGCTGAGTGTTCCCAGCTGGTGTCCTGTAGCTTGCTGCCATCATGCTCTTCCCTTCACTGGGTCAATTTGGTTTGCAGTGATAGAGGTAAACCTTGAGAGAGTCCTGACAAGGTGAGGCTTTTGTCTTTAACACAGCGTGATTTATTGCATGATAGCATCAGGTGTACGTTCCATTAGTAAGTTAGAATGATTGTTACTGAAGACACCAGGTACATATATCTTCATCCTACCAGACACCAAAGTGTTCTGCCTTTCCCCTCCCAAATCCAACTTGGGTGGAACTTCATTCACTTTCCAACATTATCCCTTTCAGAGCCACTCCCTTACATAACATCATGTGCCTCAACACTGAGACTGATACCTCTAAGTGAAGAAGTCAGATATCACTCCAAGTGCCATAGCTCTCAGTTGAGAAATATAGAAAATACCAACAGGAGTAGGCCATTCGGCCCTTCCAGCCTGCTCCATCATCCAAGATGATCATGGCTGATCACCCAAATCAGACCCCTCTTCCTGTTTCTCCCCATATTCTTTGATCCCTTTAGCTCTGAGAACTCTATCATGGAATCATGGAATCCTGACAGTGTAGAAGCAGGCCATTCGGCCCATCAAAGAGACCATTCGGCCCACTCAGACCCACCCCCTCACCATATCCCTGTAAGCCTGCATTTCCCCTTGGCTAACCAAGCTTACCCTTCACATCTCAACTCATTCCTGAAAACTTTCAAATGTTTTAGCCTCAACCATTTTCTGTGGCAGAGAATTCCACAGGCTCCCAACTCCCTGGATGAAGAACGTTTCTCCTCAGCTCAGTCCTAACCAGCCTATCCCAGATTTTTTACACTGTTCCTCTTTCTCTGGTCTCCTGACATTCTTATTTCTGATTGGGCGGCCCCTCACATCCCTGACTGTGTCCTGGAGGTATAGTGCAGCCTGACAATTCCAGGGCTCGTTTCCCAATCCCCACTCCTGCAACTGCATAATGTACAAGCTCGCAAATGTGAAAGTAACTCTTTCACGGGATGTGGCAAGAATTTGCTGTCTGCCTCTAATTGTCCCAGCACTGAGTGACATGCTCAGCCATTTCAAAGAGCAATTAAAAGTCCATTTCGCTGTTTAGGGTCTGGAGTCACATGTAGGCCAGACCAGGTAAGGACGGCAGGTTTCCTTCACTGAAGGACATTAGTGAACCAATTGGATTTTTACCACAGTTGATGTCACCATTACAGGGACTAGTGTTACATTCCAGATTTCGTTAATTGAATTTAAATCAATGACCTGGGCCTCTGGATTACTTGTCCAATCACATTACCACAGGGTGCACTCTCAGTGGGTCAAAGACTACCACTTTAGAACCCAAAAAATGCCCGATTCATCTCAAAGCAGCCTGGAAAAGCAAAGCTACGTGTCCAAAATTTGAACAATGGATTAAACAAGCCATGCCATTTAAAAAATATTTTTAATGAGATCAATGGCACATCCCTAATTGCCCTTGAGAAGGTTGTAGGGAGCCATCTTCTTGAACCACTGCAATCCATGGGATGCAAGTACACCTGAGGGTAGCGCGGTGGCTCAGTGGTTAGCACTGCTGCCTCACAGCGCCAGGGACCCGGGTGACTGTCTGTGTGGAGTTTGCATGTTCTCCCCGTGTCTGTGTGGGTTCACTCCAGTTTCCTCCCACAGTCCAAAGATGTGCAGGCTAGGGTGGATTGGCCATGCTAAATTGCCCATAATCTCTTCATCTCACCTCTGCGACAAAGTGATGCCTAACTCCAAAAGGCAGAGTTTGAGGTGCTTCAGCCAATGACACTTCCTTTATCCGGAAATCTGCTGAAATTCCCATGTGGGACAGGATGGATACTACAGGAATAGGAGCTGCCATTCACCTATCCATTAGACAATGGTAATGGACTATTTAACATCATCAAGACTCAACAGCCTCTCCCTCCTCCCTTCTGTTGTCACTTCACTATATATTGAAATTTCTTCCCTATTCCATCAATAAACAAAACATCTTCCTTTAGTCATTCAAATAGCTTTCTATTGTGGAAAGGGAACTATAGAACTATAAACCACCCCAGCTAACTGACCCATGGCCTCCCTGCGATATCCCAGTTACATTTGCTTTAGCTCTCATTTCAGCTCTCCCAATTTGATTTGCACTCCCCCTGGTCTGGTTTAAAGTGATCCCAACTGATTCACAGTTGACCATACTGCTTTCCACTGATCCCGGTCTGCTCCCCAGAGATCCCAGTCTGCTTCCCAGTGACCCCCGTCTGCTTCCCAGTTTTCCTGACTGACTCACAGTGATCCTGACCTGACTCACAGTGATCCTGACTGATTCCCAGTGGTCGTAGTCTGCTTCCCAGTGTTCCTGACCTGACTCACAGTGATCCTGACTGATTCCCAGTGATCCCGGTCTGCTTCCCAGTGATCCCGGTCTGCTTCCCAGTAGTCGTGGTCTGCTTCCCAGTGTTCCTGACCTGACTCACAGTGATCCTGACCTGACTCACAGTGATCCTGACTGATTCCCAGTGATCCCGGTCTGCTTCCCAGTGTTCCTGACCTGACTCACAGTGATCCCGGTCTGCTTCCCAGTAGTCGTGGTCTGCTTCCCAGTGTTCCTGACCTGACTCACAGTGATCCTGACTGCTTCCCAGTAGTCGTGGTCTGCTTCCCAGTTTTCCTGACTGACTCACAGTGATCCTGACCTGACTCACAGTGATCCTGGTTTGCTTCCCAGTGTTCCTGACCTGACTCACAGTGATCCCGGTCTGCTGCCAAGAGGACCTGAGTGTTTGACATTCTGCCAGGAATTTACAGAATGCCTACAGATGTAACATAACTAACTAAACCAAAACAAGGAGGTGCTGAGGGGAACACCTTCCTTATACAGCGACATGTTCTGGATTTGGAATTCACTGCCTTACAAGGGACAGATTCATTATTGCAAACTTTTCAAAGGGAAATAGACCAATATGTGTGATAAAAGGTTCACAGAACTATTGGGAGAAGAAAAGGAGGGAGGGGAGAGAGACTGACTGAATATTCCTAAGAAAGGGACAGCACAGATGTGACCGGCTGAATGGACTCCTGCTATACTGTAAGATGTTAAAGCCAAGAAGCTTACACAGAGCATAAACGAGTGTTAATGTTTCATTCCTAGGGACAAGCGACATTTGACAGTCTGTGGCAACTTGTGATCCATTGACCAAATATAGTTTAATGTGACACAACTGACGATGATCTTTTTTCCCAGCTCATTTGAACAAGAAAGCATTTTCTGCATTTCTTCCTCCATTCTCACACTGTCTCACCAGTGTACAGAAGGAACAAGGGCAATCTATGATAGAGGTGAAGGTAGCAGGAAGAGAAAGAAAGTTTTCAGTTAAAGCATGAGAAAAATAAAAAGGAGGTCAGGGAGATATTGCAACCCCTTGTGTCCTGCTTTTGAACGCTGAGATATTTTAACAGGCAGAATGATTAAACATTCATTGCTTTATGTTTACTTTTTTTTTAAATGATAAAGAAGCCACACTATCAATCTCAGGTGTTTTTCTTGTGAGAGATTTCTTTGAGGGAGTCTGATGATGGAGAGTCAGCCCTGATTAAAATAGGAGATTTCACATCCTGTATCAACATCTCAAACGTTCCCCAGGACAGGTATAATACAGGTTTACTCTGAAGAGACACCACCTTTGCCCTTTATCAACTCCAATGCCCTGCCTCCTCTAACATCCCCGCCACAAAACCGAAGGAAAAATTAAAACACAAACTGCCCCGCAAAATCTTTCAAAACACATTGTCTCTGTAAAAGGTATTTGCAATCATCTTACCTTAATTCAAGCTCTGCCTTGACTTCAAAAAAAATACACAAACTGCTTCCAGTTTTCTGTCTGGTACCCTCTGTCTGAAAGCACTCTCCCTGCTACACCAGGACTTCAGCAAACATGCTGACAGAAGAGATACAATTGCTAATCTTTGCAAACAATGCTTCAACAGCTCTAGCACTCTCATAAATATTGCTATAAATTGTGTCAATCGCTTTGACTGGCAGTACGGAGATCCGATCAGGAGCCACACTGCGAGAGACCAATCAGCACTTTCAGAACAAACAGGAGGACCAGCCAGTCTTGTGTGTGGAGGCGGAGAGTTGACAAGATTTATTTGACAGACTCTGCAAGGTTTAGAAGTTTGCTGTAGCATTCATTTATCATTTATACAATGCCATCTCTTTGTACTTATTCTGCAGTGTAGCCTGTTGCGCTGTCTGTCTGCTGCTGTTATTTCCATGGCTACCCTATCAAACGGATGTTTTCAATGCTTGAGATTTTCTTCCTTTTTATTTCCATCGTGCAGGCAAGCATCTTAACGTGGAGTTTTACAGCACAGACATGGCCATTCAGCCCCTCAAAGCCTGGTGCTGGCTTTGTGCTCAAAAGACGCTTTCCCTCCTCATCCCGTCAGCATCTTATCTGCAGCTATCCCCTTCATTCCCCCGATCACTGTCATTAAATCTTACATCCCAGTGCACGTTCCAGCACAGTCTAATCCCATGGGGCTGGCCTATTTTGAGTCGAGGAAGGAGCTTAACAGAGAAGAGAGTGCATCGACGATACGGTGCTAGTGCCAACAGTGACTGAGTCGGGTGTGGGCTGGTGTGGTACCCGGTAGCATCGGGGGCATCTGCATTGGCGAGGGTCGGGAGGACTCTTAGTGCCGAGGGCCTTGGTGGAGGTGAGGTGACGCAGAAGAGTGGGCACCCTTCGCCCCAGTGGTGGCAAAGGGGACTCGTGCCCGGGCACCAGCCCCACAGACCACGATGGAGCAGGAAGGGAACTGTAAAGTCGGGCACTTTCTCTTTATTTCTTTATTCTTTTGTCTATGTTTTGGTTTATCTATCTGTGCTTTAAGGTGAGGCCGGAGAGTGGCAACACTATCCAACACTTCCCGCTGTATTTTGTGACAAACTACACGTGACGATAAGTAAATCAAATCAAGAACTTCCTTTAGATTTGGAGCTGCAAAAGCACAGCATCTGAGGAGCAGGAGAGTCAACGTTTCAGGCTGACGAAGGGGGTTCAGTCTGAAACATTGACTCTCCTGCTCCTCAGGCGCTGTCTGACCTGCTGTGCTTTTCCAGTATTACATCTATTGGCTCTGGTTTCCAACATCTGTAGGGGTGGCTCAGTGGTCAGCACTGCTGCCTCACAGCACCAAGGACCAGGGTTTGAGTCCAGCCTCGGGTGGCTGTCTGTGTGGGGTTTGCATGTTCTCCTTGTGTCTGTGTGGGCTTCCTCTAGGTGCTCTGGCTTCCTCCCACAGTCCAAAGATGTGCAGGTTAGGTGAATTAGCCATGCTAAATTGCCAATAGTGTCAGGGGTAAATATAGGGTAGGGGAATGGGTCTGGGTGAGTTACTCTTCGGAGGGTCGGTGTGGATTTGTTGGGCCGAAGAGCCTGTTTCCATACTGTGAGGATTCTAATCTTATTGACTCCAAGAACTACCATTAATAGTCATATATAATGAAGATGTCATATTGGGGTTGAAACGCTAACTGCATTTTTCTCTCTCCCCCGATGCTGCCAGACCTGCTGAGTTTCTCCAGCAATTCCTCTCTGTATTTCTAAAGAAAAATGCTGGTCCCTAGCATCCACATATTTTGCCTTGAATTGCGTGTTTCAGGTCCCTGACATTGTCAGGAGAACTTACAACGGTGGGACCAGAGACTTCTGTCGATACAAAAAGAGAGCTGGTGTGTGTAAGTGAGAGCCAGCTCGGTGAAACTGTTACTCCGAGGGCATAGAGGCACTCTGAGGGAGAGGGGGGTTGGAGAGTGTGTGTACCTCAGTATTGCAGGCTCATCTGAGACCTGGGGAACTCCCTCTGCATTCTATAAATTAAATTATTTTAAGTCTCTCAGCTCTAAGCCTTAGAATTCCCTCCCCAAACCCTTCTGCCACTCTCTCTAAGACAGGCTAAGCAAAGACATGCCAGAGAATTCCTAGAGGTCTGGCACTCCAACCATCTCGCAACCTCTCAGAAAACGAACAGGAAATGACATCACCACAAACCCCAGGAACCCCATCCAGGACAAACATATAAATAGAAAGCAGGAGACAACAGCTTCGCTTCACTTGGAGGTCGCCACTGATGATGTTACCTAGCCAGGTAATGAAACGTCTGGATATCAAACCTACAGCTCAGCGAGCAAACCTACACCCTAAACTCACTCTTCTGTTTCAACTGTACCTTAAAACCCACCAACTTAGAAACAGAAAAATACAGAAAAGAGGGGCAGGAAGATGCCATTCGGCCCTTCAAGGCTGCTTCACCTTTCAATCCGATTGTGGTTGATCATCCAATGCAGTCCTCCCCCCACCCCATTCCCACTTTTGCCCCATATCCCATGCTCCCTTTAGCCCCATGAGCTATATCTAACCCACTCTTGCAAATATTCCATGTTTTAGCCTCAATTGTTTTCTGTGCAGAGAATCCCACAGGCTCACCGCTCTCTGGGAGAAAACATTTCACAGAATCACATAACCCTTACAAGTGTAGAAGGAGGTGGTTTGGCCCATTGAGTCTGCACCAACCTCCGAACAGCAATCCCTCCGGACCCACCCATCCCTGTATCCCTGCAACTCCCATGGCTAATCCACCTAACCTGTGCATCCCTGGACACTGCAGGCAATTTCCCATGGACAATCTACATCGTTGGAAACTGGAGCACCCAGAGGAAACCCACGCAGACACGGGGAGAATGTGAAAACTCCACACAGACAGTCGCCCGAGGCTGGAATCGAAACTGGCTCCCTGAAGCCATGAGGCAGCATTGCTAATCACTGAGCCACAATGCCCCCTCTCCTCATTTCATATCCTTATATTCAGCCCCTGACCCCATCCCCCCATTGGGTTTGGCAATCTTGGTCACTGAGAAGGTCCTTTCTGTGTTTACCCTGCCTAGTCCAGTTAGATTGTTAGAGGTTTCTACGAGACTTCCCCTCCCACCCTCCGATTCCTTTAAACTCCAGTGAACCGAACTGATCTAGTCCCTCTTCATGTCAATCCTGCCATTCCAGGAACCAGTCTGGTAGACCTTTGCTGCACTCTTCCACCGTCAGAATGTTCTTCCTCAGATGGGGAGACCAAAACTGCACAGAATACTTCAGGTGTGGTCTCACCGAGGCGCTGCACAATAGCAGCAAAACATCGCTGCTCCTCTGCTCGAACCCTCTAGCTATGAAGGCCATCATTCACCCTCTGGCTGTGTGGAGTTTGCACATTCTCCCTGTGTCTGCGTGGGTTTCCTCCGGGTGCTCTGGTTTCCTCCCACAGTCCAAAGCTGTGCACCTTAGGGTGGATTGGCCACAGGAAACTGTCCCAGAGTGTCCAGGGATGTGCAGGCTGGGTGGGTTAGCCATGGAAAATGCAGGGTTACAGGCATAGGGTAGGGTGTGCTGGGTTTGGGTGGGATGTTCTTTGGAGGGTTGGTATGGACCCAAACGGGCCAAATGGCCTGCTTCCACATTGTGATTCCACGATTCCCTTTTGCTTACTTTGCCTGCTGCTCCTACATATTTACTTTTCCCCATATTATGGTTTCCTTTCCTGATATTTCCTTCTTTTGGTTCAGAGTCAATGTTTACTTGCTAATGCTCTTATTGAAAACTGGGTCATTTTGCAATGAAAACTGACACCTTTAAGCTCCCCTCTATGGCAATATGACCCTGACCTGGGGCTGTGTTGTCCAACTGCATGAGTAGGCCATGGCCTGACGGTGTTATCACTCAACATTAATCCAGAAAGTCAGCTAATGTTCTGGGGAATCGGATTGGAAACCCACCACAGCAGATGGTGGGATCTAAATTCCGAAAAAGTATCTGACGACCATGAAACCATTGCTGATTGTTGGAAAAACTCACCGGGTATTGAACTCGACACCAGAAAACACAACGGCAGAAACTACCCTATTGGCCATGCAAAGTTCCTTACTAACGTCTGGGGACTAGTGCTAGAAGGATAAGGGCAACAGATATATGAAAACACCACCACCTTCAAGTTCCCCTCCAAGCCACTCACCATCCTGACTTGGAAATATACCACTGTTCCGTCACTGACAAAGGGGCAGCGCTCCAAAAGCTTGTGATTTCAAATAAACCTGTTGGACCCTAACCTGGTGTTGTGTGACATCTGACCTTGTCCACCTCAGTCCCACACTGGCACCTCCACATCATGGCTACCTTGTTGGTGACACCCACATCCTATGATAGAAAGTGGGATTACACTGAAGTGTGGGAAAGTGGGATTAGTGTAGGTAGTTGTGTATTTTTGGCAGTACAGACTAGATAGGCCAAAGGCCTCTTCTACACTGTATGATGCTATGAATAAACTAACGAATAAACTAAACTATGAATAAACTAAACTTGTTGCGATGGAGTGGGTGGTTTTATTCATTCTGAGACATACACTTGCATCGTTGTAATTCAGATGCGCGTTGCACTGCTCTGCAACATTAAAGGTGTCACCAAACATTCCCAGAATAAACCAATTCTGTTGGGATCTTTTATCTTTGTAACCATCTTAAAGCAGTGCCCTATGGCTTAACTTTGGATCGAAACTCCACAGGAATTCCCTCGGAGCCCCATATAATTTCAAAGATCTCTTTAAGTTTTTGCCCAACCATGTCTTTCACTAGGGGTCCCATGAACAATGCCATTGAATTTCATCGGAACGTTAAATGACAAGCCCTTTAACCTGAGATTAACACCAACACCACCTCCCCCTCCCCCCCCCCACCCTCGACACCACCACCCCAATCCCCGTCTCAACCAATCCCTTTCACATTCTCCATAACAAATGGGAACAGGCGCAGGCCATTCGGCCCCGTGAGCTTCCCCTGCCATTCAATTGGATCGTGGCTGATCTGACATTCCTCACACCTCGCCCTTTCCCCAAAACACTTGATTCCCCGACTGATCAGGAATCGATCGACCCGTCTCTAAAATAGACGTAATGTCTCTGGTCCCAACAGCTCTTTATCAAGATGGTGCTGGAAAAACACAAGCAAGTCAGGCAGCATCCGAGGAGCAGGAAAATCAACATTTCAGGCAGGAGACCTATCCCAACAGCTCTTTGGCAAGCAGGTCCAAAGACTACAACTCTTTGAGAGAAGAAATTCCTTCTCAGCTTACTCTTACATTAGCACCTCTTTATTGTGAGACTGTGCCCTCCTTTGATTCTCAGCTCTCCCATAAGGGGAAACATCCTCTCAGCATTGACCCTGGCAGGCCGTTTCAGCATCCGACAGGTCGTCTCTCACTCATAGAATGCCTATAGTGTGGATACAGGCCCTCCGAAGAATAACCCACCCAGACCCATCCCCCTACCCTATTATCCTACATTAACCCCTGACTAATGCACCTAACCTACATAACTCTGAACACTAGAGGCAATTTAGCTTGGCCAATTCACCCTAACCTGCATATCTTTGGATTGCGGGAGGGAACTGGAGCACCCAGAGGAAACCCATGCAGACACACGAGAATGTACAAGCTCCACTTCGTGGGCGGCATGGTGGCACGAAGGGCCTGTTTCCACACTGTAATTAAATCTAAATCCACACAGACAGCCACCCAAGGCGAGAATCGAACCCAGGCCCCTAACGCTGAGAGGTAGCTAATGCACTGAGTCACCATGCTGCTCTACTCTTTTTAATTCCCGGTTGATTTTCCTGAATGTTTCCGCTTGCCCATATTCTGCTCTGACTGATCATCCCTGCATCGCACTATCGTGACAAATGCAAGTGATGGTCACATCTCCCTGAGCGCTGACTGATATCCCTCAAGAGAGTTGACCTCACAACTTACATGTGGCAAGGTCGCACCTATGACGTGTTACAGGGGTCAAAGATGAGTGCTGCACTGAGATTAATCAATCTTCTGTCAATGCTTAAACACTGTGGGAATAAAGGACACAAACTGGATAAAACATACTCCCTTTGAAACCTCCTTTATCACCCAGCGTGGTACCTGGCTATTTAGATTGGAAGGTCCGATGTTCTGTCTCCTGTTGAGACTGGAGTTGAACTCAGACACAGCTACAAACTGAGCTGCTTTTCACCGTTTCTGGTCACTGGATTGCAGAAGGGACAAATCCTCAGGGTTTCTGCCTCTGCTCATAGAGAGAAAAAACAAAAGAACTGCAGATGCTGTAAATCAGAAACCAAAACAGAAACCGCTGGAAAAGCTCAGAGGGTCTGGAAGCATCTGTGGAGAGAAATCAGAGTTAATGTTTTGGGTTGAGTGACCCTTCCTCAGAATTGATGGTAGCTAGGAAAATATACGTTTATATGCAGAAGATTGATTGAGGAGAGGCGGGGTAAGGAATAAACAGTAAGTGAGGAGAGAACCCAAAGAGAGAAAAACAGTTGGACAGAAAAAGGAGTTGGATTACGATTCAGCTAGGACGGTGAAGAGCTATTAATGGGGACTATTAGTGGCTAACAATGGGTTGTGTTTAATGGCAGACCATGTGATAACAAGGCCTGGAGCATGGACGCTACAGAAAGGACATAGGAGAGAACCAGTCCCAGATATTGAACTCAGTATGGAGTCTGGAAGGTTGCAGGGTCCCCAAGCAGAAAATGAGATGTTATTCAAAACAAATATGATTTGATAGTCATCAAGGAGACATGGTTGCTGAATGGTCATGAGTGGGGATTAAATATCCAGGGGTACCAGATTATTCAGAAGGAGTTTCAGGAATGTAAGGGTGGTGATGTAGCTCTGATATTCAAGGACGATATCAGGGCAGTGCTGAGAGATATAGGTTCTATGGAGCATGAGGTCAAATCCATTTGGGTGGAAATTAAGAATTCCAAGAAGAAAAATTCACTGATCAGTGTAGTCTATAGGCCACCAAATAATAGCATCACATTGGGGCGGGTAATAAACAAGCAAATAACTAATGCCTGTAAAAAATGGTACGGCTATTAATCTGCATGTAGATTGGTCAAACCAGCTCAGTCAGGGTAGCTTTGAGGAGGAATTTGTTGAGTGTATCCGCGATAGTTTTCTTGAACAGTATGTAATGGAACTGACGAGGGAGCAAGCTATCCTAGATCTGGTCTTGTGTAATGAGGTAGGAATAATTAATGATCTCATAGTTAGGGATTCTCATAGAAGGAGTGATCACAGTATGGTTGGATTTAGAATACAGATGGAGAGTGTGAAGATAAAATCCAATACCAGGGTCCTGTGCTTGAATAAGGGAGACCACGATGGGGCAGCACAGTGGCTCAGTGGTTAGCACTGCTGCCTCACAGCGCCAGGGACCCGGGTTCAATTCCTGCCTTGGGCAATTGCCTACGTGGAGTTTGCACATTCTCCCCGTGTCTGCGCGGGTTTCCTCCGGGTGCTCCGGTTTCCTCCCACAATGCAATGATGTGCAGGTTAGGTGAATTGACCACGCTAAATTGCCCCATAGTGTTAGGTGCATTAATCAGGGGTAAATATGGGATAGGGGAATGGGTCTGGGTGGGTTACTCTTCAGAGGGTCGGTGTGGACTTGTTGGGCTGAGGGGCCTGTTTCCATGCTGCATCTTAACAATGGGACAATTTCTTTCGAGATATCCTGCTATTTCTTCCTTGAGAAGACTCAAGCATCTTCCCCACTATAGAAGTTAAGCTCTCTGGTCTATAATTCCCCATCTTTGGTCTCCCTCCCTTTTTAAACAGTGGCGTCACATTTGCTATTTTCCAGTCTGCTGGGACTGCCCCAGGGTCTAGTAAATTTTGGAAAATTACCGCCAGTCCACCTGCTATTTCCCCTCCATCTCTTTTAGCACCCTGGGATGCAGCATGGGTTCATGCTTCACAATGATAGAATGAGGGAGGACCTGGCTAAAGTAGACTACAAGCAGACTTTATGGTTGACAGGTGATGAGCAGTGGAAGACCTTCAAAGTGCTCGGCAAAAATATATTCCAATGAAAAGGAAGGACTGTAAGAGAAGGGGTAATCTGCCATGAGTGTCCAGGCTATCAAAGTGAAAGCGAAAACATATAAAGTGGCCAAAAACAGCAGGATTCTAGAAGATTGGGAAAACTTTAAAGGTCAACAGAAAGCCACAAAAAGAGCTATAAAGAAAAGTAAGATAGAGTATGAGAAAAAATTAGCACAGAATATAAAGACAGACAGCAAAAGTTTCTATGAATATATAAAATGAAGAAGAGTGGCTAAAGTAAATGTTGGTCCTTTAGAGGATGAGAAGGGGCCATTAGTTATGGGATGTGATGAATGGCCGAGGCATTGTTCAGGTATTTTGTATCGGTCTTCACAGTGAAGGACACTATAACAAACCACTAAATGACGAAGAGACTAAGATAGGTGAGGACTTGGAAACAATTTTTATTATGGAAGAGTTAGTGTTGGAGCTAAGGATTGATAAGTCTCCTGGCCCTGATGGAATGCATCCCAGGGTGCTAAAAGAGATGGAGGGGAAATAGCAGGTGGACTGGCGGTAATTTTCCAAAATTTACTAGACCCTGGGGCAGTCCCAGCAGACTGGAAAATAGCAAATGTGACGCCACTGTTTAAAAAGGGAGGGAGACCAAAGATGGGGAATTATAGACCAGAGAGCTTAACCTCTATAGTGGGGAAGATGCTTGAGTCTTCTCAAGGAAGAAATAGCAGGATATCTCGAAAGAAATTGTCCCATTGTTAAGATGCAGCATGGGTTCATGCTTCACAAATCTTTTGGAATTCTATGAAGACATTTCAAGCAATGGGGACAATGGGGACTCAGTGGATGTGGTGTACCTAGATTTCCAAAAGGCCTTTGACAAGGTGCTAGACATGAGGCTGCTGCATAAGATAAGGATGTATGGTGTTAGGGGAAAGTATTGGTGTGGATAGAGGATTGGTTGACTAACAGGAAGCAAAGAATGGGGATAAATGAGTACTATTCTGGTTGGCAATCAGTGACTAAAGGTGTTGGAACCGCAATTATTTACAATTTATATAGATGATTTGGAGTTGGGTACCACGTGTAGCCTGTCAAAGTTTGCCGATGACACTAAGATGAGTGGCAGAGCAAAATGTGCAGAGGACTGTAAAACTTTGCTGAGGAACATAGATACATTGAGTGAGTGGGCAAAGGTGTGGCAGATGGAATACAATGTTAGTTAATGTGAAGTCATACATTTTGGGAGGAGTAACAGCAAAATACATTATTACTTGAATGGCAAAAACTTGCAGCATGCTGCTATGCAGAGGGACCTGTGTGTCCTTGTGTATGAATCACAGAAGGTTGGCCAGCAGGTACAACAAGTAATTAGGAAGGTAAATGGAATTTTGTCCTTCATTGCTAAAGGGGTTGGATCTAAAAGCAGAGAGGTAATGTTACAGATGTACAGGATGCTGGTGAGACCACACTTGGAGTACTGTGTGCAGGTTTGGTCTCCTTACTTGAGAAAGGATGTACTGGCACTGGAGGGGGCGGAGAGGAGGTTCACTAGGTTGTTTCTGAAGTTGAGGGGGTTGGCTTATGAGGAGAGACTGAGTAAAGTTGGATTATGTTCATTGGAATTCAGAAGAATGAGGGGAGTTCTTATCGAAACAAGTAAAATTATGAAGGAAATCAATAAAATAGGAGTAGAGAGGATGTTTCCCCTGGTAGATGAGACCAGGACAAGAGGGCATGGCCTCACAATCAGGGGGATCGGATTTAGGACGGAATTGAGAAGGAACTTCTTCACCCAGAAGTTTGTTAACCAATGGAATTCCCTGCCCGGGGGAGGAGTTGACGCTATTTCAGTAATCGCTTTTAAAGCAAAGGTAGATATCTTCTGATAAATAAAGGAATTAAGGGATATGGTGAAAACGCGGGTTAGTGAAGCCAAGTTCATGAAAAGATCAGCCATGATCTTATTGAATAGTGGAGCAGGCTCGATGGGCCGTTCGGCCTACTGCTCCTCCTCCTGCTCTTGTGTTCTTCCAGTTTGTGCTGAGCTTCATTGGAGCACTGCAGTAAGCCTGAGGACGGAGATGTTGGAAAGGGAACAGGGTGGTGGGTTAGTATGGCAGGCAACTGGAAGCTCAGGGTCTTTTTTGCGAGCAGAAGGTAGGCATTCTGCGAAGTGATCACCCAGCCTATGCTCCGTTTCTCCAATTTAGAGGAGACCACATTGTGAGCAGCGAATGCAGGAGACTAGACTGCGAGAAGTGCAGGTAGGGTGCTGCTTTACCTGGAAGGTGTGTTTGGGCCCTTGGATACTGAGGAGGCAGGAGGGAAATGGGCAGGTGTTACACCTTCAGCAGTTGCAGGAGAAGATGCCATGGGGCTGTTGGAGCGGGGGTTGGGGTGGGGGGGAGGGGTGTGGTGTGGTGGAAGGTGTGTTGATGGGAGTGAAGGAGGACTGGACTGGGGTGTCCCAGAGGGAATGGTCCCTGCGGAAGGCTGACGGGGGAGGGGAGGGGAGGGTAATATGTGTCTGATGGTGGCATCCCCCTGTAGGTGGCACAAATGGCAGCTAATGATCCTCTGGATGTGGATTGGTGGGATGGTAGGTGAGGACAAGGGGGACCCTATCGTTGTTGCGGGAGGGAAGAGAGGGGTGAGGGCCGTAGTGCGGGAGATGGGTCAGACCCAGTTGACGGTCCCATCAACTACAACGCTAGGGACCCAGGCTCGATTCCAGCCTCAGGCAACTGTCTGTGTGGAGTTTGCACATTCTCCCCGTGTCTGTATGGGTTTCCTCCGGTTCCCTCCCACGAAGCTTGCAGGTTAGGTGGATTAGCCTTTGGCAAATTGCCCAAGAGTGAGCAGGGATGTGCAGGCTAGGCGAGTTAGCTGTGGGAAATGCAGGGTTGTGGACATGGGGTGAGGATGGGTGGGATGCTCTTTGCAGGGTCGATGCAGACTCGATGGGCGAAATTCCCTCTTTGCGCACTGTAAGGATTTGCCAATTCTGCATTTACAACAAGACTCGAATAAAGGCAAGATGGCGGTAGTCTAGAAATAGTTCACTCGGCTAATACCTGGTCTTACGGGGAGAAGTTGAATAGATTGGGCCTTTACTCATTGGGATATAGTAGAGTGAGTGATGATCTCATTGAAACATATGAAATCCTTTAGGGATTTGACAGCATAGATGTGGAAGGTTAGTTCTCCTAGTCAGGAAGCGAGTCTGGGACTAGGGGGCATCATCCCAGAATAAGGGATTGCACGTTTAAGACAGAGATGAACAGGAATTTGTTGTCTCAAAGAGTAGTGTATCTGTGGAATTCTTTGCTGTTGAGGCTGGTCAAAAAGTATGTTCAAGACTGAGACAGATTTTTAATCAGGAAGGGTTACAGGGAAAAGGCAGGATACAGGAGTTGAGGATGATCAGATCAACCACGATCCCATTGAATTTTATTTATTTGTTCACGGGATGTGGCTTCCTCTGGCTAAACCAGCATTTATTGCCCATCCCTAATTGCCCAGAGGGTAGTTAAGAGACAACCACATTGCTGTGGGTCTGGCGTCACATGTAGGCCAGACCAGGTAAGGATGGCAGATTTCCTTCCCTCGAAGACATTAATGAACCACATGGGTTTTCTCAACAAAGGTTTCATAATCATCATTACCACTCCTAATCCCAGGTTCTTTGTATTGAATTCAAATTCCGCCATCTGCAGAGGCAGGATTTGAGCCCGGGTGACCAAACCATCAGCGGAGTTTCTGGATTCATAGTCTCGCGCTAATACCAAATGAAAACCCAAAAGAACTGTGGATGCCGGAAATCCGAAATAAACACAAAATTGCTGGAAAAACTCAACTGGTCTGTGGGGAGAAACCAATTAACATTTCGGGTCAAGTGACCCTTCCTCAGGACTGAGTTCCACGGTTCTGAGGACGGGTCACTCGACCTGAAATGTTAATTTTGCTTGGACCTGATGAGATTTTCCAGCAATTTCTCTCTTTGTAGCAATAACGTAACCAGGTCAGAGCATGACAGAGCAAACTCGATGGGCTGAATGGTCTACGACTGTTGCTATGTGTTATGAGCCTCACCCCGTCGTGCTCTCTGCTCAAAGCTGGGCAGCTTCCAGCTGGTTCTCCTAGGCGCTGGGGCAACAATTTATTTATTTCATTACCCCCACACTACCGCCTAACTGCGGTAGTGCTTATTTTTCCCCCGCACCCATGTTGTGTGCGTTCACAGTGAGACACAGTGAAAGACCCAAGGTGAACAAGTCTTTACTCAGTTTCCACCAAGGGCAGCATTTTAAAGGTTTACCTGAGAAAGTGTTGATTGTCTTCTTTTTATAAACATAACAATAACAAGACAGCTTCTAATTTTGCTGTGCAGCACTGTCAGCTCAATGTTTAAACAGTCAGTGACTGCTGACATTATCCCAATGACTGCTTTGGGAGTTACTGAGGGCTGACAGTGCGTGGGGGCTGAATTAACATCAGTTCCAAGGCAGCTGCGAATCCAGAAGGCACTATCATTTCTCGGCTGCTTTGCTGGATTTATTTGAGCGCTGCCACATGATGAACTGGACTGTAGGAGTCTCGCACAGCTCCTTAACCTTCCCTTCAAGTCTCGGCAGAGACCTCAGCCACTTCTGCATGACCAGAGGTACGGAGAGGAGCATAAGCGAAAATAAAGCCATTAGCGATCACCATGGAAACCACTTAAAGGTGGGGTGTTGATGGCAACCTGCCAAGCCTCCAAATGCTACTTTGCTGTTTAAAAAGGCCACATAGGAAATGATAAAATGTTATTTTAGCTTCATTTAGTAGTGGTACTGTCACTGACAGAAATTGAGGTTAATGCTTTTGGGGACCTGAGTTGGAATATCATCAGGGCAGGAGATAAAACTTGATAAAAGTCTAGAACAAAAATCTTGCCTAATAGAGAGTCATAAGCACAAACGAGGCCCTTCAGCCCATTGTGTCCACGCCAGTTATCCAGCATCTATCTACTCTAATTCCATTTTCTCCCTCTTGGCCCATAGCCTTGTGTTTCAAACGTCCATCTGGATACTTCTTTTACGTTTCTTGAAGGTTCCTACTCAGACCACCAAGTCAGGAAGTGACTTCCAGATGCCCATCATTCTCCGGGTGGAAAAGATTTTCCCCTCAAATCCCATCGAAATCTCCTGCATGTTACCTTAAATCTGTGATTCCCCCCACCCCCACAAAAAAGACAGAGAATGGCGGATGCTGGAAATCAGAAATAATGCAGAAATTGCTGGAGAAACTCAACAGGTCTGACAGGATCTGTGGAGAGAGAAAAACGGTGTTAATGGTTTGGGTCGAGTGACGCTTGCACAGAATAGAGGACCACAGAACTGTTCTGCAGAAGGATCACTGGACCTGCAACATTAACTCTGTTTTCTGTCCGCAGATGCTGCCAGACCTGCTGAGTTTTTCCATCAATTTCTACTTTTGTTTAAAACTGTGGCCTGTGGATGTTGACTCTCCGCTTCTGGGATTAAATGGGGACTACCTAACCACTGTCAATTGTCATTAAAAACTCATTTGGTTCCTTTATGTCCTTAATAAAAAATAATGCAAGCCTAACCAGTAGGAGTAAGAATAACACAAGAACGAGAGTCAAATAATGAGTTCAACCAAATTGAGTTTTAGCATTCCTGCTTCTTTAACAGTAAGATTTTCAATAACATTTAGAAAGGCTCTTAAATGCTGTCAGATCCTCACTGTGTGATTTTGTTAATCAATGAGTCAGTGATAAAGTCATAGAGATGTACAGCACAAAACTCGATCCAACTCCTCCACTCTGACCAGATACCCCAATCATTTGCCAGCACTTGGTCCATATCCCTCCAAACCCTTCCTATTCCTATACCCATCCAGATGCCTTTTAAGTGTTGTCATTTTATCAACCTCCACCACTTCCTCTGGGACTTTATTCCATTCACGTGAAAAAGGTGCCCCTTGGGTCCCTTTTAAATCTTTCCCCTCTCATCTTAAATCTATGCCCTCTAATTTTAGATTATCCCACCCTGGGGAAAAGACCTTGTTTATTCATGTTGTCCATGCCCCTCAAGATTTTATAAACTTCTATAAGGTCACCCCTCAGCCTCCGACGCTCCAGGGAAAATAACCCCAGCTTATTCAGCCTCTCCCTATAGCTCAAACCCTCCAACTCTGGCAACATTCTTGTAAATCTTTTCTAAACCCTTTCAAGTTTCACGGCGGCACGGCGGCACGGTGGTTAGCACTGCTGTCTCACAGCGCCAGAGACCCGGGTTCAATTCCCGCCTCAGGCGACTGACTGTGTGGAGTTTGCACGTTCTCCCCGTGTCTGCGTGGGTTTCCTCCGGGTGCTCCGGTTTCCTCCCACCATCCAAAGATGTGCAGGGTCAGGTGAATTGGCCATACTAAATTGCCCGTAGTGTTAGGTAAGGGGTAAATGTAGGGGTATGGGTGGGTTTCGCTTCGGCGGGTCGGTGTGGACTTGTTGGGCCGAAGGGCCTGTTTCCACACTGTAATCTAATCTAAATCTAAACATCCTTCCTATAACAGGGAAATCAGAATTGTATGCAATATTCCAAAAGTGGCCTCACCAATGTCCTGCACAGCTACAATATGACTCCCAACATCTATACTCAATGTACTGACCAATAAAGGCAAGCATACGAAATGTCTTCTTCACTATACTATCTATCTGTGCAGAAGAAATATACAAGGATGTTGCCAGGACTCAACGGTCTGAGTTAAAGGGAGAGGTTGGGCAAGCTGGGACCTTTTCTTTAAAGCATGGGAAACTGAGGGGGGATCTTACAGAAGTGTATAAGATCATGAGAGGCATAGATAGGGTGAACGCACTTTTTCCCAGGGTTGGGAAATTGAGGACTTGAGGGCATCAGTTTAAGGTCAGAGGGGCAAGAATAAAAGGGAACCTGAGGGGCAACATCTTCACACAGAGGGTGTAACGCATATGGAATGAGCTGCCAGCGGAAGTGGTTGAGATGGATACATTAACAACATTTAAAAGGCATTTGGACAAATACATGGATAGGGAAGGTTTAGAAGGATATGGGCAAGTGCAGGGAAATGGGATTAGCGTGGACGGACATTTTGGCCAAAGGACCTGTCTCCATGCTATAGGACTTTATGACTCCACTTTCAAGGCACTATGAACCTGCACTCTGAGGTCTCTTTGTTCAGCAAGCCACCCCAGGGCCTTATGTTTTGGAAGAATCACTCAATGTTCTATAAAAAAATTAAGGAGAGGCAGAAAAGTCTTCACAAAATTAAACTTTAATCTTGCAAAATCAAAGCTGTGAGAGCCAGCAAAATGTCTTCCCTGACTCCCCACAAGCTCTTTGTTCTTCTGCAACTTATACAGTTGTTGTTCCAGCATTTATCAGATAACATTAGCATAACTAATCATGCTGGCTTGCTTTGTCTTTCTAAACTAATCATCGTCTGCCACACTGGGTCCCTCCATCACACTTAACCTATCACCTTATAACACTATCATCTTCAGCATTCGGAGGTGCCGGTGTTGGACTGGGGTGTACAAAGTTAAAAATCACACAACACCAGGCTATAGTCCAACAGGTTTATTTGGAGGCACACTAGCTTTCGGAGCTCCTGATGAAGGAGCATCGCTCCGAAAGCTAGTGTGCTTCCAATTTAACCTGTTGGACTATAACCTGGTGTTGTATGATTTTTAACATCATCTTCAGTATTAGCTCATCGACCAGTGATTCAACTAACCTATCACAATGCACTACCACTTTCTGTAATATGATCCAAGGCATGCTTACAACACTAAGTTAACTACACAACTACCAGAGTAACTTCCAAACTTACCATTAAGTGTATAAGTCCTGCCCTGATTTGCCTTTCCAAAATGCAGCACCTCACATTTATCTCCGTGGCATTTCTTCAGAACATGACTGCAAGCACTGGCCGAGAGACTTTCTTCATTTTCTGCCACTCCTTTGGAGTATCAGGTTATGATATGTTCTATTAACAAGGTCACCTGTAACTTAGTCAATGACCCCATCCCAGTAGCTGACTTCAGGCTACTATGAGGCAATTTTTTTTTAACTCACCAGTTGTCGCCTTTGTAGGCTGGGCCAGCAATTATTGCCCATCTCTCCCTCATTTCCCTCAAAAGGTGGTGGTAAGCTGCATTTTTGAATTGCTTCATTCCCTTTGGTGGTGGGATACGACAATGCCATTGGGGAGGGAATTCCAGGATTTTGCCCCAGTGACAATAAAGGAACGACGATATATTTCCAAGTCAGGATGGTGAATGGCTTGGAGGGGGACATGCAGGGGGTGGTGTTCCCATGCATCTTCTGCCCTTGTCCCTCCAGGTGGAAGCGGTCGTGGGTTTGGAAGGTGCTGTCTGAGGAACTTTGATGAACTTCTGCAACACATCTTATAGATAATATACACTGCTGGAGTGACAATAAAGGAACGACAATATATTTCCAAGTCAGGATGGTGAATGGCTTGGAGGGGGACATGCAGGGGGTGGTGTTCCCATGTATCTTCTGCCCTTGTCCCTCCAGGTGGAAGCGGTCGTGGGTTTGGAAGGTGCTGTCTGAGGAACTTTGATGAACTTCTGCAACACATCTTATAGATAATATACACTGCTGGTGCTGAGTGTCGGTGGTGGAGGGAGTGGCTGGGGTGCCAGTCAAGTGGGCTGCTTTGTCCTGGATGATGTCACGGTTCTTTCATGTTGTTGGAGCTGCACCCATCCAGACAAGTGGGGTGTATTCCATCACACTCCTGACTTGTCCTCGTAGGTGGTGGACAGGCTTTGGGGAGTCAAGAGGTGAGTTACTTGCTGTAAGATTCTTGGTCGCTGACCTATTGTTGTAACCACAGTATTTACACGGCTAGTCCAGTTGAATTTCTGATCAATGATAATCCCCAAGATGTGGATAGTGGAGGATTCAGTGACAGCAATGCTGTTGGATTCAGTGATAGTTAGATTCATGTCATGTCAGAGATGGCCACTGACTGGCAATTGTGTTGCACGAAAGCACTTGCTATTTCTCTGTCTGGTTTTGTCCAGGTCTTGCTGCATTTACTGTCTGAGATTTTCCAGGATTTGAAGATTAATGTCTGAGGCACAACTGAGAATGATGCCTGGGAGAGAACTCTCTATACAAATTGTGTTTTCTTTTCATTTCTCTGAACATTTTCATTTAAAGTGATAAAAGCATTTGGAGGTGTGGATTGGAAGGATTTTTATGAATATAGAAGTTGGGGGTCATATTGTGGCTGTACAGGACATTGGTTAGGCTGCTTTTGGAATACTGTATGCAATTCTGGTCTCCCTACCATAGGAAATGTGTTATGAAACTTGAAAGGGTTCAGGGAGTGGCATGGTGGCTCAGTGGTTAGCACAGGTGCCTCACCACACCAGGGTCCCAGCTTTGATTCCAGCCTCGGGTGACTGTTTGGAGTTTGCACATTCTCCCCGTGTCTGCGTGGGTTTCCTCCCACAACCCAAAGATGTGCAGGTTAGGTGAATTGGCCCTGTTATTGCCCATAGCGCTAGGTGCATTAGTCAGAGGGAAATGGGTCTGGGTGGGTTATTCTTTGGAGGATCGGTGTGGACTGGTTGGGCTGAAGGGCCTGTTTCCACATTGTAGGGAATCTAATCTAAAAATATTTGCCAGGGTTTGAGGTATAGGGAGAGGCTGGATAGGCTAGAGTTATCTTCCCTGGAGCATTGGAGGGTGGTGGTAACCTAATAGAGATTTATTAAATCATGAGGGATATAGATAGGGTAAACAGATAAGGTCTTTTTCCCAGGGTAGGGAAAATCCAAACCCAGAGGACATAGGCTTAGGGTGAGAGGGGAAAGATTTAAAAGGGACCTAAGGGGCAATTGTTTTCACGCAGAGCATAATGTGTGTATGGAATGAGCTGCAAGAGGAAGTGATGGAGTCTGGTACAATTGCAACATTTAAAAGGCATCTGGATGGGTACATGAATAGGAAGGGTTTGGAGGGATATGGGCCAAGTGCTGGCAAATGGAACTAGATTAATTGAAAATATTTGATCCAAATGGATGATTTGGACCGAAGGGTCTGCTGCACATCTCTATGACTCTAATTCCGTTTCCAGATGGCTGAGAAAAGGCAAGGCAGTAATGCCTGATGGATGGACCAATGGTTTAAGTAGAGAAGTCAAATGTGTTATCTCCTGTGCTGCACCCAGTTAGAGCTGAAAATGTGTTGCTGGAAAAGCGCAGCAGGTCAGGCAGCATCCAGGGAACAGGAGAATCGACGTTTCGGGCATAAGCCCTTCTTCCAGCAACACATTTTCAGCTCTGATCTCCAGCATCTGCACACCTCACTTGCACCCAGTTAGAGCCAGCAATGGCGCCTCCTTATTTGGCCATCAGGAGATCTCCTTGCCCCGTTCCGGTAATTGTCTCTCCCATCTCCAAATGTCCCTCGTAATTTAGTTCAGCCTCGCAAGCCGCAAATGTCTTAAAAAAAAAATTTGCATTTATCATGAATCGTGGGGAGAGATTGCCTCACCATGGAGTGGGCTTTCATGTTGCAGTCAGACAGTTCTGATTAGACAGGGCTCTGTCAGCAATTAAACCTGTAGCTCATAACAGTGTCATCAGCTGACGTCTGTGCCTCTGTCTATTATATTTGCCTCGACGCTTTAACAGGGGATGCAGAGATAAATAAATCACAGCAGCTCCTCGACCCTGACTGGCTGGAGCGAGGATCCAGCGAATAGGACCTGACAGTCACTGATGTTGGAAGCTAAGGTGAGATAAAGTTAGAAAGATTGGGGTCAAGGGTTAATAGTCACATCAGTGCAAATCAGATTTCAAGGCTGTGAAGCGCTGCCTGTGAGTACATCGCGATGAGGCAGTGGCTGAGAGATTGCCTGTCGAGGGAAATCTAAACAGGACACGGCTGGTCAAAGCATACATACAATCGTGTTCCATTGCAGCCATCCCACACCCTACTGCTGCCAGTATTTCAGACATCTTCCCTTCCTGGTGTAGTAGTAGGGTCCCTAGCTCAGGACCATGAAAGTCTGACTTCAAGCTGTAGATTCCCTACAGTTTGGAAAGTGGCCATTTGGTTCATAGAATCCAATAGAATCCCTACAGTGTGGAAACAGGCCCTTCAGCCCAACAACTGTCCAGTTAACAAATGTAAAATCTTGATCTCGCAAGGAATTAAGGGCTACGGGGAGAGTGCGGGTAAGTGGCATTGAAATGCCCATCAGCCATGATTGACTGGACTCAATGGGCCAAATGGCCTTACTGCCACTCCTATGTCTTATGATCTTCAGTCCACACCGACCCTCTGAAGAGTAACCCACCCTGACCCATTCCCCCTACCCTATTGTCCTACATTTACCCCTGACTAATGCATCTTACCTACACATCCCTTGGCATATAGAGGTTTATAAAATCATGAGGAACATGGATAGGATAAATAGATAAAAACTCTCACCTGGGGTGGGGGAATCCAGAACTAGAGGGCATAGGTTTAACATTAGTGGGGAAAGATTTAAAAGGGACCTAAGGGGCAACATTTTTCACACAGAATGGTGTGTGGGTGGAATGAGCTGCCAGAGGAAGTGGTGGAGGATGGTACAATTGCTACATTTAAAAGGCATTTGGATTGGTATATGAATAGGAAGGGTTTGGAGGGATATGGGCCGGGTGCTGGCAGGTGGGACTAGATTGGATTGGGATATCTGGCCGACATGGATAGGTGGGACCGAAGGGTCTGTTTCTGTGTTGTACATCTCTATGACTCTGAGACTTTGGGGCAATTTAGCATGGCCAATTCGCCTGACCTGCATATCTTTGGATTATGGGAGGAAACTGGAGCACCCAGAGGAAACCCACGCAGACACTGGGAGAATGTGCAAACTCCACACAGACAGTCGCCCGAGGCTGGAGTCGAACTCGGGTCCCTGGTGCAGTGACGCAGCAGTGCTAATCTAGCATGCTGCCCTACCTGCCTTTGAGGGGTTGTCATCATATGTCTAAGCAGGTTGTTTATAAATGTTAGTTTTACATTTGGTAACTAGACACAATGATTTTGGGACTGCACCTCCCCCCACTGACCCAAAGGAAGCTGCGATTCTTCCATGGCGACGTATGCATCACTTTTTGGCCATCAATGTTTGGCCATTTCTAATTGCCCTTGAACTGAGAGACTGGCTGGGACGCTTCACTTAAACTGAGTGGCTTGCCCAGCCTTTTCAGACAGCAGTTAAGAGTTAAACCCATTGATGTGGATCTGGAGTCACATGTGAGCCAGACTGGGTAAGGACAGCAGATTTCCTTCTCTCAATGAGACCTGTGCTGCCCCCTCCCAAGAAAGTTCATTGAGCTACATTCCAATCAGGCAGTGGTTTTGGCCACCCATGTGGACTCAGGGTCCTGAGGAGGTGGTTATCCAAGCTCAGCAAGAGCTTCTGGCCAATCAGGAGGTCCAGCGCCTGAGACTGATTCCTGGGATAGCAGGCCTGACCTATGAAATGAGAGACTGGATCAGTTAGGATTATATTCACCGGAGTATAGCAGAATAAGGGAGGAATCACTTACAGATCTATAAAATTCTAATAAGACTAGATAGGGTAGACACAGCAAGGATGTTCTTGATGGTAGGGGAATCCAATACCAGGTGTCACAGTATAAGGATACTGGATAGGCTATTTGGCACTGAGCTGTGAAGATATTTCTTCACCCAGAGAATTGTGAACCTGTGGGGTTTTTTGCCACATTCAAATGACCGAATAGCTTATTCCTGTTCCTATTTTCTATGTTTCAATACTCAACAAATAACAATGGGATCATGTCCAGATAATATTGTGTTTTGGTTTGTTGAGTGAGGGATAAATACCACAGGTAACTCACCTGCTGTTCTTCAAATTGTCACACATAAACTGCAATATGTGGCCTCCAACAGCACAGCACCTCAAGGCTGGAAATTCTATAATGAGTTACTCACCTCCTGACTCCCCAAAACGTATCCACCCTCTTCAAGGGGTGAGTCAGGAGAGTGATGGAATACTCCTCACTTGCCTGGATGGGTGCAACTCCAACAACACTCAAGAAGCTTGACACCATCCAGAGCAAAACAGCTCCACTTGACAGGTGTTATGGGCCAGATCAGATCCCCTCAAAATCTGTTACAAAGATAGCCTAGACCCTAACTTTTTCTTATTTTAAAGGTAAATGTCAGGGTCTGTTTTCCAGATTGGTCAAACTACTTGATGTTAGGCAAAACACAATTTATTCAAATGCTAAAGTTAAATTACACAACAGCAAGAAAAACTTGGAATAACTAAACTCGATTTAATTTAACAGAATAATAGATACAGTAACTATTACTAATTAACTGCTCCAGTAACATACCATAAAATACACCCCTTAGCAAAAAGGCAAATTCAGAAAACATGTAGTTCTCTAATCCAGAAGGAAAGAACATCCAAAGACTATTTGGAGAGAGCATGTAGCAGCAGGGAGAGATTTGCTGCCTTCCAATGTAGCTGAGACCCCCAGCAACAACTATTGCAAGTTAATCCAAATATCCTGGAACTGAGGGAGCTTGATCACACCCACTCAGGCTGCCTCTATTGTTCGAACTTAAAAAAAACCCCAAGGACTCACAAGTTGTTTATCTTCTCATAGACTACTCTTGACCTTCCCCCAGTCTCTCTCTCTCTAAAAGAAACCAAGGCAAACTACATCTCTTAAAGCCACAGTATCATCACTCTGGCACCATGTCGATCACTTTTAACACCCAAATCTCCCCTCCCACTCACCATGGCAACAGCAGTGTGTAGACATTACTGAGCAACAAATCACCAAGTCCCCCTCAAGAGTGCCTTCCTAACCTCTGACCTCTATGACCTGGATGGACAAGGGCACCATGGGAACACTGCTCCCAGAAGACAATTAGAGGAGGGTTAACAATAGCTGGCCTTGCTCCCATCTCATGACGCTTTTACAAACATTTGGCCTGCTATCTTGAAATCTCAATGGCCAACCTGTCAAATTCAGTGGTCACCTTTAGGTTCACCGCCACATGTTGAAATGGAGCGAATTATGTGATGGAATTGTCCTTGGGATTAATTCTAACTGATGCTTTTACATTTGGAGAAGGCAGATGTCTATTAATTCTCTCGTTTCACAGTGTTCCAAGGAGTAGTCAGTTGTGCTGTATTCTTAAAACTGACTAACTCCAAAATCATGCCGATTAATTCAGGTTTTATAATCCCCATCTGTTCTGGCACCTGCTAAATCCAATTTGTGCCCTGGAATCGCAGTTAGACTTTGAAACAGCAGTAGTCCAGTCTCTATAAAAGCTTTGCACTTTTAGTTAGAGTTAAGTGCATGTAGGCAGTGAGTGGGAGCAGTCTATTTCTAACTAATCACTTCCAATAGAACTCAACCTTTCTTACAGCAACTTCCCCCGGTTCCTTTTGTCCCTGTTCACTTCTGTTTTTTTTTAGTTAACTTTGACTCTCTCCTGCAGATTGAAAAACAATCATGGAAATGTTTTTTTCTTTCTTTCAAGGTGCTGAGGGTGCATAAAGAGGCATCTTTCATCCTTTGGTTGCTTTGAAGGTTGAGAAATATTAGCCTATAACTGCACAATTGTGAGCTCGCAGTCAGATTGTGGATGCTGGGACTCACAATAGATTGAGATATATTTAGTCCGAGAACGATATAGTGGGTTTTTGTCTCTCAAGTCCAAGCCAACAAAGGTCACTTTTTCTCTGTTGTTCGTAAAACTCAATAAAGTTCTATGCCACTCATATAAGAGATCCCCAAGGTTTTCGTATGAGAGAGATGTTCTTCTATGTCCAACATTCTTCAGTCCTGTGTAGCCGAGGATGACTCACTCCACCCTGGCTCATTATGATCCATTCTGCGATCCCCATGGTCTGTCACATGCAGAGTATGTGGGGCTTGAAGTGGGACGGTACTTGCAGGGAGGTGATGGTCCAGTGGTATTGTCACTCAACTACTAATCCAGACACCCACCTAATTTACCAGGGACTGGGTTCAAATCTCAGAATTTAGAGTCATAGAGAAGTACAGCATGGAAACAGACTCTTCGGTCCATGCTGACCAGATATCCCAACCCAATCAAGTCCCAGCTTCCAGCACCCGGCCCATATCCCTCCAAACCCTTCCTATTCATATACCCATCCAAATGCCTCTTTAATGTTACAATTGTACCAGCCTCCACCACTTCCTTTGAATCCAATAATAAAAAATCTAGGAATTAGGAGTCTAATGATGATCATTGCCAATTGTCAGTGCGTCACTTAATGTCCTTTAGGGAAGGAAATCTGCCATCCTTACCTGATCTGGCCTACATGTGACTCCAGACCCACAGCAATGTGGTTGACTCTTAACTGCCCTCTGGATGGGCAATAAATGCTGGCCTTGCCAGCAATGAGTGAATTTTAAAAAAAATTATGAAAGGCATAAGCAAACAAGATGATTATGGATGGCAGACCAGAGCAAAAGAGAAGCTGAATATGTGATAGTAAGAGCTAAGAGTGAGAAAATGCAAGTCAGAGCTCTGCTCTTCAGAAATCTTAACCTGATAAGGAGGCAGTGCTCTGAAAGCTTGTGATTTGTTGGACTGTTACCTGGTGTCATGTGACTTCTGACCTTGTCCAACACCATCATCTCTACATCATGTAAGCCAGACCAGGTAAGGATGGCAGTTTCCTTCCCTTAAGGACACTAGTGAACCAGATGTTTTTTTTTGCCAGACCATTGACCCATGGATATCATTAGTCTTAATTCCAGATTTTTATTGGATTCGATTCCACCACCTGTGATGACAGGATGCAAACCTGGTTCCCAATAGCATTACCTGGGTCTCTGGGTTAACAGAGAGAAAGTGAGGACTGCAGATGCTGGAGATCAGAGCTGAAAAGTGTGGTGCTGGAAAAGTACAGCAGGTCAGGTAGCATCCAAGGAGCAGGAGAGTCAATGTTTTGAGCATAAGCCCTTCATCAGCAATTACCATTGCTGCCTCACAGCATCAGGGACCTGTGTTTGATTCCAGCCTCGGGCGACTGTCTATGTGGAGTTTGCACATTCTCCCCGTGAGTGTGTGGGTTTCCTTCGGGTGCTCCGGTTTCCTCCCACAATCCAAAGATTTTTAGGTTAGGGTGGATTGGCCATGCTCAATTGTCCTATAGTGTTCAGGGATGTATAGGTTAGGTGCATTAGTCAGGGGTAAATGTAGAGTAATACGGTCGGGGGTGGGTTACCCTTTGGAGGGTCAGTGTGGTCTTGTTCGGCCAAAGGGCCTGATTCCACACTGTAGGGATTTTATGATTCTATGACTAATAGTCCAGTGATAATACCACCAGGCTATTGTGCCCCCAATATCTCTCACTCTGGGCTGTCCTCCCTTCTCCCCCCCCACCTCTACTCCAACTTCAGCATAAATACCACTTATCTCCAGCTGCTAACAGTTCTGAGGAAGAGAAACATTAACTCTGCTTTCTTCCCACAGATGTTGCCAGACCTGCTGAGTTTCTCCAGTAATTTCTGTTTTTGTTCCCTAGAATATTACCTGGCTCTCTAGGTTAATAACAGTTTCTGATTTACAGCATCTGCTGTTCTTTTGGTTTTCACTAGATTCATAGCCCAGTGGTAATAACCAACTCCCCCAAGCAACCCAAGAAACAACTGAAATAGGGAGCTCAAAAAGAAAGGCATGGTTTTGAAACAAAAATGAATCAAGGCTCTTGTTTATCACTTGGGCTAAAAATCATCAAAGCACCCGGTAACACAGCACAGAAAGAGGCCATTCAGCCCATCGTGACTGCTGTGAGTCTTCCAAAGACCAACCATACTCACGAGCCCCTTTGCTCAATTGCCTCAAGGGTTTGTCTGATAGTGCTCTGCATCATTCCATTTCCCTTCCTGGAAGTCATTACTGAGCTCTGCTTTTACCTCACGCATTACATTCCAGATTGGAACAACTTACCGTGTTAAGAGATGGTTGGTGGGGAGAGGAGAGTTACTGCGCTTAATCCATCTGACAGCATGGACTGGGGTGAGTAATTCAGGCCACAGATTCAAGGCCAGTAACAAAGCCAAAGGAAGTGCTCGATCAGCTTTGCCTTCTGCAGGAAGTGCAACAGAGCTGCTCCTTTAACAAGGTCATGCTGTCCTTGGCTTTTTTTCAGAGAGGTCGTAAAAGCAGCAATTCTGAAAAGGTTTGATGGTTTTTAGGGTCAATTTGATTATAGTAGAAAGTGAGGGCTGCAGATGCAAGAGATCAGAGCTGAAATGTTTGGCGCTGGAAGTGCACAGCGGGTCAGGCAGTACCCGAGGAGCAGGAGAGTCGACGTTTCGGGCATTAGCCCTTCTTCAGGAATGCAGTCAGTCAGTATGAGACTGCTGGTCCAAGAAGCAGCTCCATGGCAGAAGGTGTTCCAGGCTGATTCTCTCTGCCATCTCTCTCTCTCCTGTAAGATCCTATGTTTGATTTTACCTTTTTTTTGCCAAGTGGATGGTTGCAGAAATTTGGAATAGCATCATTAAGTTGGGATGATCTGTTGGGTTTTCATATAGGTTAGGTTATTCTGTTCTCTTTTATTTGTGTTTCATTCGACAATATTGCAAATAAGTTCTGTTTTGTTTAAAACTAAGTGGTTTGACTCGCAGCATCTCTCCTGGAATATCCACTGTACACCTGCTTAAAACAACAAGCAAAGTTAGGGTCTAGATTAGAGTGGTGCTGGAAATGCACACCAGGTTAGGCAGCGTCCGAGGAGCAGGAAAATCAACGTTTCGGGCAGGAGCCCTTCTTCAGGAATCGATGAAGGGCTCCTGATGACGGGCTCCTACCTGAGGGTTGGCGTGGATTCAATGGGCTGAATGGCCTGCTTCCACAGTGCAGGAATTCTATGAAAGACCATTCCTCTGTCAGTCAGAACAAGATGTAGCTGTGTTGAGCACTGTCTCTTGTTCAAATTACCTAATGGCCATCATGGGTTGGGTATGGAGGGGTGCACTAACAGGACCAATGGCATTAAATGCCAATAGTTGCCAGGGAAAGGCAGGCTTCTGGCAACAAGAAAGATGAGCCAGTGTTTCCTCAGCTTGGCTTTCACAGCTGGTGGTATTTTCACTTGAACAGCAACCCTAGCCAGAGCTAATATTCCTGAAGGTGGAGCACCATCCTTCCTTTGGTTCTGATTAGAAGCATCAAAGTGACTGCTATTTTCGCTTCTGAAACAGCATTAAGCCCCAATCAGTGTATTGTGACACCTCTCCTCAGCCAGCTACATCGCTATGGTAACTGGATATCATGGAGGGAGTGCAGTTTATGTCGATGTTTCAAAACCATGCCAGTTAACCCTTTCCCGACTCGTATCCATTCCCCACTCCCACTTCTCCCCTGTCACATCCCCAAAGCTAATAGAAAGTTCTGGAATGGGTCAGACTGACACTGAGTGGCAGTGGCAAGGCTCCATTAGCTGGTTGTCTTCTGGATATTATTAAACTAGAAAGAGTGCAGAAAAAAAATTACTAGGATACTACCTGGGCTGGAAGGTTTGAGGTATAAGGAGAGGCTGGGAAAGCTGAGACTTTATTTACCTAGAGCATAGGAGACAGAGGGGTGAACTTATAAAGGTTTACACAATCATGAGGGACATAGATAAGGAAGATAGCCAGCTGCTTTTCCCCAGGGTACAGGAGTCTGAAACTAGGGGGCATAGATTTAAGGTGACCAGAAGGGTCCAGAGGAGTAATTCTTTCACACAGAGGGTGGTGAATGTCTGGAACAGGGTGCCAGAGGTAGTGGTGGAGGTGAGTACAGCTTTGTGATTTAAGAAACATTTGGACAGGTACATGGATGGGATAGATATGGATGGATATGGACCAAATGGAGGCAAATGGGACAAGATTAATTGTGAAAACTGGATGGCATGGACAAGTTGGGCTGAAGGGCCTATTTCCATTCCCTGGAGTTCTATGATTCTGACTGTATGACCTCCCAGTTCTCCCTCTTAATATGCTGCTGCTCCTTTAAAAGGTTATGGTGTCCTTGGTTTTTTTTCCTCAGGAGGTCGTAAAATCACAGGTTCTGAAAAGTCTGGGCTTGGATGGGTTTTAGGGCTAATTTGATTATAGCTGACAGATACTGCCTCAGGCAAAAGGCTTTCAAGTTTGAAAAAACACTTGTACTACAAAAGGGGAGTGGCCACTTCTCCAAGCTCAGCTCGACTCTGGCTTGGTTTGGGGTTTTAGCAGTCTGGCTGTTCACTGAAAGCAGTCAGCCAATTTGACTCTGCTGTTCCAAGAAATAGCTCCACGGAAGAAGGTGTTCTAAGTTGAATCTCTCTGCCATCTCTCTCTCTCTCATTTGATTTTACTTTTTGCACCAAGGGGTGTTTATGGGAATTGTTGCAAGTATTTGGAACAGCATCATTAAGTTGGGATGTCTGTAGGGTTTCTGGATAGGTTAAGTTATTCGTTGGTCTGTTCGGTTTTGTTTGTGTTTCATTCGTTAATCTTCAAAATAAATTCTGTTTTAGAACATAGAACATAGAAGATTACAGCACAGTACAGGCCCTTTGGCCCTCAATGTTATGCCGACCTGTAAAACCAATCTGAAGGCCATCTAACCTACACTATTCCATCTGGATCCATATGTTTATCCAATGACCATTTAAATGTCCTTAAAGTTGGTGAGTCTACTACTGTTGCAGACAGGGCATTCTTGTTTAAAAGTAAGTGGTTTGACCAGCTGCATCTCTCCTGGATTATCCACTAGACATCTGCTAAAAACAACCAGCAAAGTTAGGGTCTGGGCTGCTTTCTTGAAACGTTTTGAGGGTGTCTAGTCTGGTCCATAACATCCTCAATCAGATTGGTGCATGGCAATGATAATTTTTCTACCGATTTTCTGCTCCTGTTGAAAGTTGTAGTCAGCCCTTTCAAGCCTATTCAAATATTCACGTACTCGAACAAAAAGGTAGCAGAGGATCCCTGGAGAGAGAACTCAGTAAATCACTATCAAAGTCCATTATCTTCACACCATGTAGAAAACGATTGTCATTGTAACTTCTGGCATCATCAGGACCAATGCAAGAATGCCACATTTTTGAAGTGGCGGAGCCTATCGGACTACCATTGCTTTCTCCCATGGCGATGCCTCAGCCAGAGACTTGACTTGCCAACAAAACAACACCCTATTTTCCTGTAGGAAATGTGTTACAGTCTGCCTACAAACTCTGTGTCTGTCTGCATCTCCTCACTCTGCCTGAAGGGGCAGCGCACCGAAAGCTTGTGATGTTAAATAAAGTTGTTGGATTAAAGCCAGGTGCTGTGTGACTTCTGTACTGTAAACCACTGGAATTGTTCAAAATTTGGCATTCTTGCATTTGTCCTTATGAGTGCAAGCCAATGAGGCTTGGGAATATGTCTTTGGAGTGCTACATTTTGTGCAGCTCCCTGATTCTCAACTTGAAATTGAAAGTGAGCTGGTTTGTGAGTTTGGACATCGACATGTATGGGTTAAATCTTTAGCCTTGCCCCCCCACTACTGAACTCCCAGAGGTGCTGAAAGAGAGTTTGCTAACATGACGAACTGGGATGATAAGCCAGAGATGTGGGATCAGTTATGTGGCAGTAGGAGTTCAAGACCCATAATGGCAGATGGGGAATTTAATTTAATTACATTTATTTAATTAAATACAATCTGAACCGAAAAGTTAATATCTTCAGCATCTAATGCAAAGAATGAGTGTGATTTAAACTCCCACACATTCTGCAGTGCTGTCTGCTTACATGCAACTTATATGATTCTCTGGAGTGTCGGAGGCTCAGGGGTGGCCTTATAGAGGTTTATAAAATCATGAGGGGCATGGATAGGGTAAATGGACAAGGTCTTTTCTCTGGGGTCAGGGAGTCCAGAACTAGAGGGCATAAGTTTAGGGTGAGAGGGGTAAAATATAAAAGGGACCTAAGGGGCAATGTTTTCACACAGAGTTGGTATAGAATGAGGTGCCAGAGGAAGTGGTCGAGGCTGGTACAATTACAGCATTTAAAAGGCATCTGGATGGGTACATGAATAGGAAGGGTTGAGAGAGATATGGGCCAAATGGGACTAGATTAATTTAGGATAACTGGTCAGCATGGACGAGTTGGACCCAAGGGTCTGTTTCCATGCTGTACATCTCTACTTACATAATAGATTGAGATGGCAAATAGATGAGGAAGAATTTCTTCTTTCTGAGGGGAGTGAATCTGTGGAATTCTTTACCACAGAGGACTGTTCAGGTTAGTTTAGATTTGTTCATTAATGGAAGAGAAGGATGTTTAATCATTAAAGGAATCAAGAATTATAGGAATAAAGCAGGCATGTGGAGTTGAGCATTATCAGATCAACAAAGATCTTATTGAACAGCAGAACAGATTTGATAGGCTGAATGACCTCATTCTGGACTCACGTCTTATCGACTTTTTTTAGTTCGTCCAGAAATATAAGGCTCTTAAGAACTGCAAGTCACCATACAAAGTATTCGGCTATTATGCGCATTTTGTTAACACGAATTAGCTGAAACAAGATTGACAAATCAGGGCCACTTATTTCTAAAGTGTGAACTTTTTAAACGCATGTTGGCTAAAACACTATTACAATGCCAACACTTTAAGCATTATATCTAAAATGTGATTTTCCTATAATGCACAAGAACACAACCATTACATTATAGAAGATCTACCTGTAGTCCCAGTCTCTCATTACAGAGCAACGACTGTACTGGCAGCACTACTGCCTCTCAGTGCCAGGGACCCGGGTTCGATTCCAGCCTCGGGTGACTGTCTGTGCGGAGTTTGCTCATTCTCCTCGTGTCTGTGTGGGTTTCCTCCAGGTGCTCTGGTTTCCTCCCACAGTCCAAAGGTGTGCAAGTTAGGGTGGTTTGGGTCATACTGAATTGCTCTGTAGTGTCCAGGAATGTGCAAGGTAGGTGGGTTAGTGGGAATTATAGTGTTACAGGGATAGATACAGGGGGCTGAGTTTGGGAGGGATGCTCTTGAGGGTCAGGGCAGACTGAATGGGCTGAAAGGCCCCTTTCTGCACTGTAGGGACTCTATGAGTGTATGACTAGTAGGGATTTCACCTGAAGGTCACCATGCCGCAGGTGAGTGACAAGGTCGAGAAGAATCTTCATGCTAACCTCAGCTGGTGCAGGAATCAAACCCATACCACTGGTGTCACTGCTTTGCAAACCAGCTGTCTGGTCAACTTAGTCAACCAACAACCCTCTCTTACCAACAAAGAGATGCTGGCTGTACAAACTGCAGCATAGAAGTCAACTTGACATGCAAAATTAACCCATTTTCCACAATGCCCTCCTCTCTCCCCCCACCCCCATCCCCCAAAAGTCTATATAGTTGTCCCTTTTTCCAGCCATGGCATAGTAAACTCATTATTAGTCAGCTAGGAGAAAGTGAGGATGGCAGATGATGGAGATCAGAGTTGAGAGTGTGGTGCTGGAAAAGCACAGCAGGTCAGGCAGCATCTGGGGTTTTCCCTGATGAAGGGCTTATGCCCAAAACATCGATTCTCCTGCACCTCAGGTGCTGCCTGATCTGCTGTGCTTTTCCAGCACTGCACTCTCGACTCATTATTAGTCAGCCCCAACTTTCCACACAGCAATTGTACATTTGACCTCCTGGTATTGTAGCCTCTGGCCAGTGGGTGACAACGGGACGTGTGGAGAAGACACGCGAGAGTTTAAGTCAAGCTCATTCTTGCACCAAATGCTGAAGATATTCCAAAGGACCAACCAGCCACACTCTGGTGCATAAGTCAAACTCTGCAAGGACTTGCAAGCTGTTTACAAGGCAACATCTACAGTACAGAGTTCTGTTTTGCTTATCTCTCATCCTTTAATGAACGACCTGCTTTAACTTGCTTGAGAGCTTTCGGATGATTCATTAATTAGATTCCTGGCATTGCAATTTGCAGGTTAAAACAAGGCTAAGGACAGCTTGCCTCATTGATTTCATTACGAGATCCCACAATTTCTTGGTCATGATCTTTTCAAGAAGCAATGAAGGGAATTAGATGGGTTTGCATAAGCTGTGCTCTCAGCTAGCCACAATATATTCCAGTTGCTAAGGAAGAAAATCAATTAGATTTCCGCCCAGCTCAGAGTGTTCGGTTAAATATTTCTCACAATCACTTCTCAGTTTAATAAACACAGAAACCTACAGAGGCAGGAAATATTGATGGTCACCTGGGCAACCTGGACTCAAGGAAAAAGTTATCCAGAGGTGAAATTAACGTAAGCAACTGACGTGAGATACTTAGTTTAGCCACACAAGTGCTGAGTGTATCTTCACAGTTGCTCACACTGCAATATTATCATATCTTCAGAGATAAAGTCATTAAATACATAAAGCAAAATCATTTTAGTGCTCTATTTGCTCGTGGGAGGAGTGTGTTGCTGGGTCAGTTAGCACTTATTGGCCAATCCTATTGGCAGCACTGTGGCTCAGTGGTTAGCACTGCTGCCTCACAGCACCAGGATCCCAGGTTCAATTCCAGCCTCAGGCGACTGTCTGTGTGGAGTTTGCACATTCTCCCCGTGTCTGCGTGGGTTTCCTCCGGGTGCTCCGGTTTCCTCCCACAATCCAAAGATGTGCTGGTCAGATGAATTGGTCATGCTAAATTGCCCATAGAGCTAGATGCATTAGTCAAAGGAAATGGGTCTGGGTGGGTTACTCTTCAGAGGGTCGGTGTGGATTGATTGGGCCGAAGGGCCTGTTTCAACACTGTAGGAAATCTAATCTAATTGCCCTGGAGATGATGGTGATGAGTGACCTTCCTGAACTATTGTACTCCGCACAGTGTAAGTGCACCCACTGGGCCATCTTCCTACAGTCCTTTGATACAACAGAGTGGCTTGCTGATTCATTTCAGGCAGGGAAAGAGAGAGTGAGTTCTGAAGAAGTGTCATTGAACTTGAAACGTCAACTCTCATTCCACAGATGCTGCAAAGCAGTTTGTTTATATTTATTTCAAATTTCCAGCATCCACAGTTCTGTGTTTTATAATCGTAATGGAGTCATAAATAGAGTTGTACAGCACAGACATAGACCTTTCGGCCCAACTCATCCATGCTGACCAGAGAAATGGAAGAGGCTGGTACAATTATGACATTTAAAAAGGCATCTGGATAGGCATATGAATAGGAAGGGTTTAGTAGGGATAGGGGCCAAATGCTGGCAAATGGGACTAGGTTAGGTTAAGATGTCTGGGGTGAGCATGGACAAGCTGGACTAAAGGGCCTGCTTCTGTGCTGTACATATATGACTAATTGTTCTAGTGAAGCATAGAAGGTTTTTATAACGTCAGAGATGCTATGTAAATGCAGATTGTTGTAACTGAGCAACTGGAGAAACATGTTATGAGGAGAGGGGCAGGAGGACAAAACAGAAGATCAAAAATAAAAGCCAAACAGGTCATGCTTACAGATTGCAGATTTTATTTCCTTAGAAAAACTGAAATTTGTAGCAAATTCCTCAATTTCTGGTTATGTTGAGCCCACAACCTCTTGCATGAAGTCACTTTGGTTTTGAAACTTGCAGATCATGTTCTAATAAATCTGTCACCTGTATTAAAAAATGCAGTCTAGCAGGGTACCTACTGGATTTTTAAAATATATAGTGATTGTACATAAAGCACATAAAAGCTAATATTCCAGAGGTGCAGGGGTTGGAGACCTGAAATGACAATTGGAGGACAACACGACTGTAGCATGGGGAACAGGCAAACTGCAGATGTGTGTGTGTGTGGGGGGGGGGCTTCAAAAAGTATTAATTGTTTTTGATACAAGACATACAGTTTTTATTTGCAGGTGTATCAGGACAAGGAACCCCCCCCCAATACTAACCAACAGATCTCCCTTAGAGTCTTCAAGAAGTTAGAATACAATTTGGAATCCTGAGAAGTCCCAAGGACTCCAAGGACAGTGACCCCCTGATGGGTGGAGTGGGGAAATATTAGTACAAAATTGATCTCTAAGCTGGTGACTTTTTTTTTAAAAAGAGGGGTGTTGGGCAAGGCATGGTGGGAGCAACCAAGCGTGGCCCGCTCTGCGGTCAAGACTGGAACCACACAGTCAAAATGCCATCACCGACAAGTTAAATTGTTTGCAGCTTTCTCCATGTGAGGCAGGGCCCTCCCTGTGATGGGAGAACAGACTCTCCCTCGCCCCACTTAAAGGCAAATAAAGATGGTGCTGAGAAAGGGGAACATTCACTTCCATCATCTCAGTGCCCTGCCCACCACATGGGTGTTCAAATCCACATGGTGACCAAAGTCCTCCATCTACTGCTTCCTTTCCCCTCCCTCACTCCTTTTAATGCTCCCAAACCAAACCCCCTCCCCACCCCATCTTCTGAGGATTGGCTACACCGGAGGGGAATTAAGGATACCTGGGCTCAACATGGACGAGTTGGACTGAAGATGGACTGCTGTTCATCTCTATGACTAATCGCTCTAGTGAAGAATAGAAGCTTTTTATAACAGACGCTATGCAAATGCAGATTGTTGTAACTGTGGAACAGTAGAAACAGGTTAGGAGCAGAGATGCAGTCCTGGGGGTTAACAGGCTGGTAAAGTCAGAAAGGCTCAAGCCAGATTCTCCAGAGGTCAAAACATTTGCCCCCACAGCTCTTGGCATTGCAACCCCAACTCCCCACCATTCCCCCCCCCCAATTCAAGGAAGATGCTGGGATGACTTAGCTACAGAGTAAAGCCCACCTGGTCTCCAAGTCTGCCCCAACCTCGTCCAACCCCCAGCGCCACCCCCACCTGAGCCAGCCTGAGAATGAACAGGAGGGGACCCTGTCCTGGAACACTGTACCTAACCCCATTCCACACACAACGCTGACTGGCAGCCAGTAGTTGTACTCTCATTTCTCACAGATTTTGTTGTGGGGAAGTGAGTTACAGGCGTTATTTATAGTTATAGCTGTAATAGTTTGCCAAAAAAAAAAACAGAAGCAATTCTGAATTTGTAATCCTTAAAATTTTCATTGGTGCCTCACATATTTAACTAAGCTACAGCTAACATGGGGGGGGCTGTTTGATGCTGGCATTTGGTTCCAGCTGGTAACTGCTCTTTCCTTACACAAATATTTTGACTTTGAACAAAAAAAAAAGATTTAGCTCAAGAGGAAAAGATATTACTCTGTTAAAAACGAGCAAAGTTCTATAGTCTGTCTCCTGGAGGTAAAGAGTTTTAAAATGCTTTGCATCTCAAGGGGTTAATCCAGGAATTGACAGCCTCCGCTCTGACAAGTGGATGTTCTGGGAGAAAATGAGGGGCGACTGGCTCAAATAGAAGCATAGGAGGGCTCAGGAAGAAAATATTTCCTCCCTCAAGAAGTTTTGAGGCAGATTCGAAGACATCAGACTGAATACCAATCATTGTGGGGGATTGCTATCTCCAGCCTGTTGGACGTCAGGATTCCTAATCAATTAACGCTGACAACAGTAACATGCTTTTTTGGTCTTAATGCACAATTTACAAGGAAAACAAATAGCAAAAATATTTTTTCTTTAAAAACACGTAATTAAAACTGTAATGTTACATCCCCAAAATGTATGTTACAAAGATTGCTTCACAATTCCAGGACACTTGACTCCAACTCAAGCCTTTCAATACATTCTTTGGTTCGACTGGAGACAATGGGCCACTGCACAAACAGTAAAAGGAAAGAGAAGTTAGAACCAAAAAAGTGCCATGTTAAATGTGGTCACAGAAATCCCAAAGGATCGCCGTTTTGCTGACTCATTACAGACACACGGTGGGCAGGGGGTTTAACCAGAGCATTACCACGCCTCGGGTGAGATGCAAGGCTGGGAAGACTGGGACCTTCAGTGATCTCAGACGGTGGGGGAATTGAACCCACACTGTTGGGGTCGCTCTGTGTCACAAATCGGCCATCCAACCAACGTTGGGGGTCAGGGTCACAGAGCTAACAAATCAAAAAACACGGAAGGTGGTTTGCGAGGGCCGAGATAGAAGGGAAGTAGGAAGTGAACAATGATGGTGGTTTGATGAACTTCAGCTCTGAGGTAAAATGTTAACTTTGGAGCCACTTGGTTTAGCTCGAATGAGTAGAGGTAGAGAGGACACAGACACACCAATTATTTGAAGGATTGCATAACAGGAGATAGGAAGTGTCTTGAAGTTAGAAGAATAAATTCAAGAGAAGGGTTACGTAGATTTAGCTTGCAATCCCTTGAATGCTCCAACTTCAGCCTCCAGTCCCAAGCCAATTTGCCCTGTACCAATCATTCAGAACTAGCTCCTTGATCTTAATCTTCTGAAACAACAGAGTCGACTCAGAAACCAAAAGAGAAAATGCTGGAAAATCTCAGCAGTTCTGGCAGCATCTGTAAGGAGAGGAAAGAGCTGACGTTTCGAGTCTAACTGACCCTTTGTCAAAGCTAAAAAAAAGGGGAGAAATAGGGAGGTATTTATAGGAGGCTGAGAGAAGGTGAGCATGGTTCCGGTAGCAATAAGGAGATGATAATAACAGTGCATAGGAGGGATTATAGGGAGATTAGGAGCTGTGAATGACCAAGGCTGAAACCAGTGCTGTGTGTCAAAATGTGTGTGGGGGGGGGGGGTGAAGCAGAGGCAAAATGGAAAACAGGGGAGAAGTGTAGGAAAGGGGGAAGAGGAGAGAATAAGGTGATGAGAGTGGGGAGCGAGGAAAGCAAGACAAAGGGTCACTTAGACTCTGAACGTCAGCTCTTTTCTCTCCTTACAGATGCTGCCAGACCTGCTGAGATTTTCCAGCATTTTGATTTTCCAGCATTTTCTCTTTTGGTCTCAGATTCCAGCATCCGCAGTAATTTGCTTTTATCCAGAGTCTACTCAGAACATGGGAGATTCCTATGTGGACAGTGGGAACACTTTATAGGGATGTACGCAGAGCATCCTGAAGCAGTCATTTGTCCCTGCCAACTCATGCAAGACCCCGGCTTGTGACCAAAGTGGAGAAGTCTTACTGAGCATGACACCTCAGCAGAAAGATGCTGAGAACAGGCAACAGATGAAGCCTAGGGTGCTGAAAGTACACAAACCTCCCAGCGACCCACCACCACATCCCTCCTGTGGTAGGAGCTGCAGATCACATAGCGGAACCAGCAGCCAGTTTAGATCTCTTCCAATTGGAGTGGGCAAAAACTGTCCTCCGTCCCTAGGGAACGCTCGAGAAGATTATTCTCAAGTGTGGGAGATTGAAGTGTTTAAAAATGTTTAAGCACATGGCGCAGAACAAAGAGAACCTGATTCCTCCAGTGGGTGGTGGAAATCAGCAGTGGACATTTTGACGGGAAGACAGTGGAAATGAGGAAAATACTTGGCCCTGTTCCCTGCCACACCCCTGCAGATCATAAAAGTCAAAAGGCTTGAAGATGCTGCAGGCAATTAGGATGTCGAATTCCGATTCCGGACAGGCTTTTGTTGGAAAAGACTAGTTCAAGGGATATGGAGCAAAAGGATATGATGAACAGCACCAGGGACCAGTCTGCAATGGAGGTGGTCCCAGGACCCAAGTAGCCCATTGCTAAATCCTATATATTTAATTCGAATGAGAAAACAAATACCTTTTACAGTAGCAGACATTTCTTCTTTTTCCTCTCCTCAGGAGCTGGGCATAGCACGGCACGAATGGCCTCATCGAACACAGTCTTTAGACCTCGCTGTGTGAGTGCTGAGCACTCAAGGTATCGCATTGATCCTTGATCAAAAACAAAAAAAAGATTTTATTTTAAAAATATAAAATTCAGACGACACATTGACATTACAGATGCCATTAAGATTTGATCGGGGTATCGGAGATGAGGAAGGACCTGGACAGAGCGGATGGGGAGGAACCGTTCCAACCCGTGGGCAGACTGAGAACAAGGAGACAGGTTTCAGGTCATTGGCCAAAGCAGCTTTGGAGTCACAAGGAAATTCCACGTCTTGCGGTTAGTAGTTAGGACCTGGAATGGTTGCTGAGCACGTGAGATGGTGGCAGAAGCAAAAACAGAAAATGCTGGAGAAACTCAACATGTCAGGCAGCATCTTTGGAAGAGATGTTAATGTTAACACAACAAATGTTTCAGGTCCAGTGATCCCATTCTGAAAAGTCACTGGACTCAAAACATGAACTGTCTCTCTCTCCTGTCAGACCTGCTGAGTTTTTCCCACAATTTGATTTCCAACACACCCAGTTCCTTGGTTTGGAGAGGAGGCATGTTCTATTCAGGCATTCAAGAGGGAACTGGATTATTATCTGAAAAGGGAAGAATAAAAATGGCAGAAAAGCTAGGATCTCATTTAATGACAGAGCAGGCTCAATGGGCTGAATGGTCTGCTACTGCAGCTACATCTTATGGCTGGAAGACACTTATTTACACAAGGCTGGATTGACCATGGTAAATCTGGTGTTCAGGATTGGCGGCACGGTGGCACAGTGGTTAGTACTGCAGCCTCACAGCACCAGGGTCCCAGGTTTGATTCCAGACTCGGGTGACTGTGTGGCGTTTGCACATTCTCCCTGTGTCTGCGTGGGTTTCCTCTGGGTGCTCCGGTTTCCTCCCACAGTCCAAAGCTGTGTGGATTAGCCATGCTAAATTGCCCGTAGGTTTAGGTGCATTAGTCAGAGGGAAATGGGTCTGGGTGGGTTGCTCTTTGGAGGGTTGGTGTGGACTTGTTGGGCTGAAGGGTCTGTTTCCACACTAAGGGAATCGAATCTAATTTAAAATCAAATCGAATGTGTAGGCTAGGTGGGTTATAGAATCATAGAATCCTTACAGTGCGGAAACAGGCCCTTCGGCCCAACAAGTCTACACTGACCCTCCAAAGAGAAATCGACCCAGACCCATTCCCACGCCTATTATCCTATATTTACCCCAGACTAATGCACCTCACCTACACATCTCTGAACACTACGGGCAGTTTAGCACGGCCAATTCACCTGACCTGCACATCTTTGGACTGTGGGAGGAAACCGGAGCACCCGGAGGAAACCCACGCAGACACGGGGAGAATATGCACACTCCACACGGACAGTCACCCAAGGCTGGAATTGAACACGAACATTAACACCCCTCAATGACAGTTGCACCTTCATGGTCCACTCCAACTACTTGGTGGCAGTTTATTCCTGGTCACAGCAGCAGACAGGAAGTGAATGACCCTTTGGTCATCATGGCTGGGATATTGGAGGCACAAAATATCAAGATTCACTAGGAGTGAGCACACCAAAAATAAAAAAAGAGGATAGGCCATTTGGTGTTCCTGTTATTCTGATGGCTCTTGGAAATAAGATACAAAGAAAGAAAGAGTGTGGGAGGTAAGGCCTATTCATTCAGAATGTGAAAGCATCATTGGCAAAGTCAACAGTAACTGATCTATTGCCTATTGCTCTCAAGAGTATAGAACATAACAAAGAGATTTTAAAATATTAAGAAAGATTTATGATTGCAGTGGCAAGACAGACATATGATATGGTTTTTGCAAGGTTTGTAGCTCAGGTTGAGGTTCTGGGTGTAGGTTTGCTCGCTGAGCTGTAGGTTTGATATCCAGACGTTTCATTACCTGGCTAGGTAACATCATCAGTGGCGACTGCCAAGTGAAGCGAAGCTGTTGTCTCCTGCTTTCTATTTATATGTTTGTCCTGGATGGGGTTCCTGGGGTTTGTGGTGATGTCATTTCCTGTTCGTTTTCTGAGGGGTTGATAGATGGTATCTAGATCTATGTGTTTGTTTTTGGCGTTGTGGTTGTAGTACCAGGCCTCGAGGAATTCTCTGGCATATCTTTGCTGGAAAAACACAGCAGGTCAGGCAGCATCCAAGGAGCAGGAGAATCAACGTTTCGGGCATGAGCCCTTCTTCAGGAATGAGGAGGGTGTGTCCAGCAGGCTAAGATAAAAGGTAGGGAGGAGGGACTTGGGGGAGGGGCGTTGGAAATGTGATAGGTGGAAGGTTAAGGTGTGGGTGATAGGCCGGAGAGGGGGTAGGAAGAGATGGCTCACTTGGGAATAGAAGGAACCACGTGCTGAATGGACAGGGTGATCTCACTTTCCACTGAGCTGGAGGGATCAATTTCTGAAACTTCTTGGTGTGGATCGAACAGGGCAGGGAACGGTGCGTGTGCAGTTAAAGTCCAGAAACAGTCCAACCAGAAGTAGAATGGGACAGAACCCTGGCACATTCACATGCTGCACTGAGTGAGGACATGGCATATTAAACCCATTCGGGAGCCAGATTGCCACATGCAGTCAGTCCTCCTCTTACCCTCCTCCAAAACAAAATATGATCGAAAACTGTTGGCTCATGCTGGGCTATGGTTACGGCAGCACCAACCTCCAAATGGCCTTCCTCCACATATTAGCCTAGCTTTCAAATGTTGAGGTGCCATCAAGCTGACAGAGAGACGGGCGGGGGGGGGGGGGGGGCGGGGGGAGAAGGGTGTATGCCTAGCCATGAGGTTACAATTCTGCTGATAGCCCGCAGAGTCTCACTGATTCCTAGTTTGGAGTAGTTAGATCAGTTTGAATTATTTTCAGCAGGTCAGAGCCACTGTGTGAAAGCCCCTCCTGGGCTGGACTTAGTCTCTACTCTAGACTGTATATCATTGTAACTCTGATCAATCTGCAAATTGGTAAGGGCAGGATTACATTGATAGTTAGTTCCAGCTTTCTCAGGCGATGTTTTGCAGCTGTTATTTTGGATACAGCCAGCTCAGTCAGTGCTACTGCAGAGCCCCTCTTAACGATGAACATTAAAGATCCTGAGAACATTGTATCCTTATACCCTCAGTCGTTTCTTAGTGGTTTTTAACATGAGGGGGATATTACTGATTCTTCAACTGAAGGGGAGAGTTGAGTTTTTTTT
>NC_057748.1:11172038-11204980 GCF_004010195.1 Chiloscyllium plagiosum | reverse complement strand
AGACAGAGAGAGACAGACAGAGAGAGACACAGACAGACAGACAGAGAGAGACACAGACAGACAGAGAGAGACACAGACAGACAGAGAGAGACACAGACAGACAGAGAGAGACACAGACAGACAGAGAGAGACACAGACAGACAGAGAGAGACACAGACAGACAGAGAGAGACACAGACAGACAGAGAGAGACACAGACAGACAGAGAGAGACACAGACAGACAGAGAGAGACACAGACAGACAGAGAGAGACACAGACAGACAGAGAGAGACACAGACAGACAGAGAGAGACACAGACAGACAGAGAGAGACACAGACAGACAGAGAGAGACACAGACAGACAGAGAGAGACACAGACAGACAGAGAGAGACACAGACAGACAGAGAGAGACACAGACAGACAGAGAGAGACACAGACAGACAGAGAGAGACACAGACAGACAGAGAGAGACACAGACAGACAGAGAGAGACACAGACAGACAGAGAGAGACACAGACAGACAGAGAGAGACACAGACAGACAGAGAGAGAGAGACACAGACAGAGAGAGACACAGACAGACAGATGGGTGATTCAAGATCAAAGAGCCTAATTCTACCCCTAGGCAGCATCTGCACACCAGCAACAACCCAACAGTATCAATGTACCAGGGTAATGGGCACAAGGATCAACAACGCCGAGCTGCCGGTATATTGGAGCTCTTGTTGTGAATTGTGTGCATACTGTACTGACCTCCTGGCTGATAGCTACAATGCCACAGTATACACAGAAAAGGGAAGTGATGATTACAAGAGACTGAGCAAACACAGCCTAGACGTCCTGGTACTGAGAAGACTGACTAGCGATCCAACCGAAAATCATACCATATCTCGAGGGTAGTGCGGGGAGGAGAGTGTTTCCATTGGCTCAGAAGCGGAGGACGTGAGACCACAACCACAAAGACTGAGCCATTTAGGAGTTAGGAGGAGAAATACCTTCATCGAGGATGATTGTGGATCTTAGAGTTGTCTAAACCAGAGACTGCAGATGCTCACTCCTCACAAAATTCAAAGTCAAAATGAATAGATTTTCAAGAGCCAGAGGATTTCAGGGATAGTGCGAGATCAACATAGATGGTCAGCCACAATGTGGAATGGGAGAGAAAGAGCAAGAATCACAAAGGGTGATGCGAGGAAAACACAGCAGGTCAGGCAGCATCTGAGGAGCAGGAGTGTTGACGTTTCGGGCATAAGCTCTTCATCAGGAAAGCGAAGGGGACTGAGAGAAAAAATTGGGGGGGGTTGCGTGGGAGAGGAGGGTAGGTGGGATGGTGATAGGTTGGATTCTGGTGGGAGGTAATTGTGATAGGGTGGTGAGCAAGGTGGAGCAGATAGTGGGAAGAAAGGTTGGTAGGTCAAGAGGATAGTGCCAAGTTGAATCTGGGACGAGGTGGGGAGATATGGAATCTGGTGAAGTTAATGTTGATGCCACGTGGTTGTAGGGTCCCAAGGTGGAAGGTGAGGCTTTCTTCCTCCAGTTGATAAGTGGCTTTGATTAGCAGTGGAGAAGACCCAGGATTTGCATGCCCTGGGGGAGTGTGACAGAGTTGAAGTGGTTGGCCAATGGTCCTCACTACCACTTGTTTCCAACATGAACTACAATGGCCTTTAGCCTCACATGTCTCAATGTACAACAGGTTCCATTCCCACCCCCCCCTTACCCCTCAGATTACTCCCAGGCAAACACTCATTTAAATACCCATCCTGGTTGTCAAATCACTCCGTGGTCTCACCCCTCACTATCTCCATTGTCCAGCTTCACAGCTCTCTCTAAAGAGAGCACAATTCCTCTACATCTAGCCTCTTGTCCATTGCCAAAAATAAATCACTCCAATCTCAGAAGCTGTGCCTTCAGCGGTGGGTGCCAAGCCCTGGAATTCCATTCCTAAATCATTGCTATGCTGCCACCCTTAAGCCAGCTCGTGAAAACTTCTGGTCAGTTGATTGGTTAGTTGGCTCAGTATTTGTTTGGTAACATGCCTGTGAAGTTCAAATTCAACGTAAAAAAGAAAAAAAAAAATCACACAACACCAGGTTATAGTCACCTGACAAAGGAGCAGCGCTCCAAAAGCTAGTGCTTCCAAATAAATCTGTTGGACTATAACCTGCTGTTGTGCGATTTTTTTCTTTGTACACCCCAGTCCAACACCAGCATCTCCAAATCATTCAAAGTCAATACTGCTACTGGGGTCTTGCTTATCCAGAGTGGAGCCAACATCTTCAAACATTGTGGACAGTGCCATATCATGACCATGACAATGAGCCAGATGTGAACATTACATCCACGTTCCCATTTCTTTTTTGAACATACTTCACACTGTCAGCGTTAACTGATAGAGGTATTCTGATTCACGACAGTCATCAAGAAACATGTGTCAGAAATTAAACCTTCATGTTCATGAAATTCAAACCTTGAAATACAGAAACAGTTTTATTTAGGCAAAAGTGAGGACTGCAGATTAGAGTCGAGTGTGTGGTGTTGGAAAAGCACAGCAGGTCAGGCAGCATCCAAGGAGCAGGAGAATCGACGTTTCAGGCAAAAGCCCTTCATCAGGAACAAATATATTTAGAGAATTTGAAGCCCAAGGCTGTGGGATATCATGCAATGTCAATATGCTGCTTGCTGTTGCCAGCATTCACCTCTGGAACCGTGTCCAGTGCTTGTCTGAGAGAGATGGCACACTGGAAATGACCCACCGAGATGGGAGGTCTGCCATCTGGACGCACCTTGGGAAGGCAGAACCCTCCAGAGGTAGGTTCTACTGCAATGCCGAATGCAATGCTGCCTGTTGTTGTTGTTGTCAGTGGGGAGTTTATCTTCAGCCAGTGGTGCACACCTTTGCCAAAGTTTAGGGACTTCACGGACTGTAGGGGTTCTATGATAATTGGCCAAGAGGGGGCAATACCTCCACCCTGTCCAACCCTCTCAGGATGTGCGGGGCTCTTACTCTAAACGCTAGCGAGTACAAGTCAAATCTGATCAGACATCAATTTGGTCTGAAGGGTACATTTGGCGATATCCCAAGTATTATGTAGCCACATGTAAAGCTTGAATTGTTCCCCATCAGACCAGGTTCACAACAGAGGGTACAAAGAGGAGATTAGACACCACAGAGATGCTTGATCACTGTCCCTTCGGATCAAAGCCACAATCCCTTATGTTCATGTACAGCTCACCTTCCCCCTCCCCCATAGCTAGTTTGCTCAGGCAGTTCAATTGGAAAGCAGCAGCCAACAGGACTCTTAACACATCCCCAACCATTAACCAGTCAACCTAAGGCAGGGAACAATTCCTACAGCATAGCTTGCATTCGGACTAAACGTAAAGTCACCATAATTTTACCAGACCAGAGGGCTAAAGGAGGAGAAAGTGAGGACTGCAGATGCTGGAGATCAGAGTCAAAACATGTGGATGCTGTGAAAGCACAGCCGGTCAGGCACATCTGAGGAGCAGGAGAGTCGACGTTTCACGCATAAGCTCTTCATCAGGAATGGGTTAGGCCTGCTCTCTGGTTAGCGAGAGCTCAAGGGAGATGATGGTGGCAGCCTAACCGGAGGGTCACCACGACAACAGGTGAAGTGAAAAGTCAAGCAGGACAGTCCTTCATAGTAACCTCAGCTGGTGTGGGAATTGAACCCAGGACAATGGCATCACTCTGCATTGTAAACCAGCTATCCAACCATCTAAACTAACCTAAGTACGGAGTACGGAAAGACAATAGAGGTGGTTAGTCCACTCTCAAGCTCCCTTGCTGTTCACTCCATGCCACAGTCATGGCTTATTTAGTAATACACTGGCTTCAGGACCACAGGGCTCTGGGCTTGAGTACCAGAACACAATAATGCTGTCCCTCGGGAGTGCAACATAGTCAGAGGTGATATTAAACCAACGCTCCATCTGCCTGTTCAGGTGGAGGACTGATCCACAGACACATTCTCCCCGGGATCTCAGCTCATATTCATTCCTCAAGTGACCAGCACCACTAAAAACAAACTCTGGCCATTATTACACAGCGGGTTATAGGGCCATATAGCACGGAAACGCCCTTCGGTCCAACCAGTCCATACTGAACATAATTCCAAATCAAACTAGTCCACCTGCCTTCTCCTGAGCAAGCCATATCCCTCCAAACTTTTCCTGTTCATGTATCTATCCAAATGTCTTTAAAATATTGTAATTGTACCCACTCCCACTACTTCTTTAGGAAATTCATTCCACACATGAACCACCCCTTGTAAAAGATTTGCCCCTCATGTCCTTTTTAAAATCTCTCTCTTCACCTTAAAAATGTGCCCCCTCCTAGTCTTGAAATCCCCCATCCTAACGAAAAGACACCTACTATTAACTATCTATACTTCTCATTATTTTATAAACTTCTATCAGGTCACCACTCAACCTCCAATGCTCTACTGAAAAAGTCCCAGCCTTTCTGTATAACTCAAACCTTCCCTACCCGGCAACATCCTGGTAAATCACTTTTGAACCCACTCCAACTTAATAATCTTCTCTCTATATTCCTAAATTACAACACAGTGACTATACTTCAAAAGGCACTTAAGTGGATCTGAAGTATTTGACTTTATGATGTCCAGTGGTCACAAAAGGCTATATGAATGCAGGCTGTGTTTTTTTCTTAAAAAAAAACACACTCTCTCTCAAGAAGGATTTAAATGGTTTTTTTCCCCCAAATGTCCCCATATGAAACGTCTGCCGTTTCAGAGAACATATCCAAACCAGTTTAAGTGACTCAGCAATTTTTAATTCTCATCACCCTGACCAACGTCAGAATCTTAGCAACGCAAGAGGAAACTTAATCCAGGAAAATTCCCCAAGTACATATACATGGTGCAACCAACTGGGCAATTCCCTGACTGAAATAAAAACTTTACACTTTAGTCTTCGGCTAATCGTTTCCCTGTTCCTGTCCTGGGATTTACAGATAATTCCACTGTTGCTATTACACTCTGATAGAAAGATTCCCTTGTTTGACTCTGAGCACCAGGGGTGGAGAGCTGCTGGAGCACACCAGAATATTAAGGGTGGTACAGTGGTTAGCACAACTGCCTCACGGGACTAGGGACCCGGGTTCGATTCCAGCCTCAGGAGACTGTCTGTGTGGAGTTTACACATTCTCCCCGTGTCTGGGTGGATTTCCTCTGGGAGCTCCGGTTTCCCCCACACAGTCCAAAGATGTGCAGGTTAGGGTGGGGATTGGCCGTGCTAAATTGCCCATAGTGTCCAGGGATGTGCAGGTTAAGTGGGTTAGCCATGGGAATTGCAGGGTTTCAGGGATAGGGTAGAGGGCAAGTCCGGATGGATGCTCTTTGGAGGGTCAATACAGACCCAAATGGCATTCTATTGTAATAATACCGATGCAAATTCTCCAAAAAGGAGAAGGAAGCTCACCTCTCATGTGTGTTCAGACTTTAAGTAGTTTTGGCATTGCAACCCTGCCCCAGCTCAGTGAGAACAGGGAATGGGGTGAAAAGCCCGGTTTTACAGTAGGGTTTCCCCAAACTCGGGGTGGGGGGTGTGGGGATCAGGACCCCGAGTGGGGTCGCAAACTACAGGTTTTAGCACCGAGCTTAGAGACAGCAGCGTGAAGCTCAGATCAAATTTGAACATTTGCACAGACGTTGCTCCCTCTCCGACTGGCCCCCGGTGGCTTAATCCTCAGTGGAGGGGTTGGAGAAATTTTCACGCCACAAAACGAGGTGGGGAAAGGTTTGGGATGCGCTCTCTAATGACCTTCGAACTTAAGAGTCTGGTGTACTTTCAGACACAAGGGTTACAAAGAGTTCCACGGGAAGGTTCGATAAAAGGAGAAACACAAGCAGCTGAACAATGTATATACTTGAAGAATGACCAGGACTGTAGCGTGTCTCGCACTACAGAATGCTGAAATTTATATACACTGGGCTCATTTATCCTCCCAGTGATAGTATAAACTTCAGAAAATTACTAGTTGTTCATAGATTGGAAGAATTAAAGAATGATAACAGCAATAATTCTGTCTGGAATAAACTATTAAAGGGACAAGGACAAACTTACACAGAACTGAAAGCAATTAGCCATGTTTGGGAAAAGGAGTTGAAGTGACAGGAATACAATGGTTTTGACGTCTGCTTGGTAACAGGCTGTTTTATTACCACAAAGACAATGGATTGCTCTGCAGAAGAATTGAAGGAGATAGTCACAGCAACGCTGTGTTGTCAAATAGCCAATGCCAAATGTAACAAGGAACAGAGAAGCTGCTTCTGATAAAGCGGCAAGCTGCAAACTTCGATGGTTTCAGAGGGGTAGTCAATAATCTGGATCGAGGAATCGTGAGAATCATCAATAATATCACATCCTGGGCCAGAAGGATGAAAATCTGTCTAAGAATCAACACCAGCACAATTCAACAGAACTTCAAAAACTAACACTGCACAAGGATCGAACCCTGGACACTTCCAGACACAGGCGCTGTTGGTTGAAGTCATAGCTAAATTTCCACCATTAATAGCCAAGTTGAGTTGTGAGGCTTAACTTGCTTACTTGAGGGTCTTATTTTGGTTACTACATACAATAAAGTTTAAACCTTTGTTTCAGTACTTAATTGTCTGTGAGATTTCTTAATAAGTTGCTGAATTAAAGGCAGCTTGTAGAATAATAGAATCCCTATAGGCAGCACTTTATGGGCAGCACAGTGGTTAGCACTGCTGCCTCACAGTGCCAGAGACCCGGGTTCAATTCCCGACTGTGTGGAGTTTGCACATTCTCCCCGTGTCTGCGTGGGTTTCCTCCGGGTGCTCCGGTTTCCTCCCACAGTCCAAATATATGTAGGTCAGGTGAATTGGCCATGCTAAATTGCCCGTAGTGTTAGGTAAAGGGGTAAATGTAGACCCATTCCCTTACATTTACCCCATTCACCTAACATTATAGACAATTTAGCATGGCCAATTCACCCTAACCTGCACATTTTTGGACTGTGGGAGGAAACCGGAGCACCCGGAGGAAACCTACGCAGACACGGGGAGAACGTGCAAACTCCACACAGACAGTCGCCTGAGGAAGGAATTGAACCCGGGGCTCTGGCGCTGTGAGGCAGCAGTGCTAACCACTGTGCCACCGTGTCGCCCACTACCTAGTTTCCTTCCTTACCTGGTCTGGCCTACATGTGACTCCAGACCCACAGCAATGTGGCTGATTCTTTACTGTGCTCTGGTCTGGGATAGGCAATAAATACTGGCTTAGTCACTCAACCTTTAGTGAACTGTAATTGTTTACAATGTTATTCCAGGAACTAATGTATATGAAAGTAAAAGGAAACCTTGGTTTCCCAGATTGGTACATTCCGATGAAAAGGAGGGATCCAAGAACAGAATTGTTCTTTTCAAAGAATTCTGATGCATTCTAAAGAGAATGAGGAACTGCAAGATAATGCTCGTCTTCATTCCTATTATGTAACACATTTAAAAGCCATTAACCTTTCTCTGACAGCCTGCATAGAGTAACTTATAGTATACAAATCCCTCCATATAAAGGGCTTGTGTTGCAATGGTAGTGCCCTACCTCAGAGCCAGGATGCCCAGGTTCAAATACAAACTGCTCCAGAAGTCTTTAAAACACATTTCTGAACAGGGGTTGACTTGAAAATATCCACAAGTCCTTCTGTGGCCTGTCCCTTCCCTCTAACATCCTCCAGCTCAACAACGTTCCAATGCTTCTCCAATTCTAACCTCCTGTGCACCCTTTGTAATAAAAGCTGAGACCACCATAGCCTCACAGGCCGTATGGCTTCTCTCTCATTAGGAAGTGCGATGACTGGTGGTGGTCCAAATGGAAGGATCACCATGCCTCAGGCGAGGCGAGAGATTGAAAAGACGTGAATTTCGTGGTAACCTCAGCCATTGTGGGAATGGAACCCACACCGCTGGTGTTGCTCTGCATTGCCAATCAGCTGTCTCACCAACTGAGCTAACCAACACCCTAGAAACACACCAAATAAAGTGCTGCCACCAATCCTTCTATATGCTAAAGGTCTTGGGTAAAACTTGGTGGAGGACAAACTACTAGTGAGTCTTAAAATGAGGAACTTAGAATAGCAAAGAATAACATACACTGAGTTAAAAGGTTACATATTCTCAAACGATCCAGTCAGAAGACAATAATGACATCTATCTTTGCGTTAAGTCTCACATCTGGTAAGCAATGTACCGATAAGAGATGTGCATATGGTACCTACCACCCACCTACCAAAGCATGGGATTCCTGGGTATAAAATGTCTCTCACTCCATCTTAACTGGGGCCACTAAAAGCATGGCACAATGATGCAAGTGTGCTATTGGCTGTAACTGAATTGCTAAGCAATTGCGCTGAAACTAAAACTAACACGATATTGCCCCATCAGGTATGAACATCCTAGAGTGAGAGTCTGAATCACACAGCATGGAAACAGCCCCTTCGGTCCAGCTAGTCCACACTGACCATATTCCCAAACTAAACTAGCCCTGCCTTTGGCCCATCTCCCTCCAATCCTTTCCTATTCATAAAACTCATCCAAATGTTCTTTAAACGTTTTTACTGTACGTGCATCCACCACTTCCTCTGGCAGTTCATTCCACACACGAACCACTGTGTTCAAAAGATTCCCCTGTTGTCCTTTTAAATCCTTTCTCCTCTCACCTTAGAAGTATGCCCCCGGTCTTGAACACCCCCACCCTTCGGAAAAGACCCTCATTATTCATTTTATCTATACCCCTCATGATTTTATAAACCTCTATAAAAGGTCACCCCTCAATTTCCTATGCTCCAGTGAAAGAAGCCTCTCCTTATAACTCAAACCCTCCATTCCCAGCAACATTTTGCCAAATCTTTTCTTAACCCTCTCCAATTCAAAACACCTTTCCTATATCAGGGCGACTAGTACTGGACACAGAATAGGCCTCACCAAAGTCCTGTACAATGTCAACATGACAACCCAATTCCAATACTCAAAGATCTGAAGAGAAGCGTGCTAAATGCCTTCTTAACCACCCTGTCCACATGTAATGCAAATTTCAAAGAATTACGTCCCTGAACTGTTAAGTTTCTGTTCTATAGCACAACACATGTTTGCCTATCCTGCAGCCAAAAGCTCACTCATGGCGGTAAAGCAACCTTCACTGGAATCTCAAATTGGAGACTCTTTACCCTGCTGGAGACTGTATGATGTCAGACGGAGTGGATCTTAACACAGTTTCAAACATAAACCCTTTCAGGACCACTACCATATACAACGCTTTTGACTTCCAGTGCTTTATAATTGGCAGGTGAATGTCTATTGTGGCACAGTGGTGGTACATGCTGCTTCTGAACCAGAAGGTCCAGCTTTAAGGGCCAGCAGAGGTGTGTCAGGACCTGTCCGAACAGGTTGATTACAAAGAACCACCTTTGGCAGCCATGCCGTCACCCAAAGTGCTGTAAAGCCCTGCCTTCAAAACCTCCCAACTTCTCTTCAAGGTTTTCATTAAAACCTAACCCTCACACCAAGCCTTTGTTCACTCCAGGTAGAATTAGCACGAGGGCTGGGTTCTTTGATGGCACACTTGAGAAGCACCTGGGGATACTTCACAGCAATAGTGGAGCGTGAGATAACAGGCCAGTTATTATTGTGGAAATGTGTTGCTGGAAAAACGCAGCAGGTCAGGCAGCATCTAGGGAACAGGAGAATCGACGTTTCGGGCATTAGCCCTTCTTCTCATTCCTGAAGAAGGGCTAATGCCCGAAACGTGGATTCTCCTGTTCCCTAGATGCTGCCTGACCTGCTGCGTTTTTCCAGCAACACATTTCCATCTCTGATCTCCAGCATCTGCAGACCTCACTTTCTCCTCAGTTATTATTGTGACCCGTAATGGCATCACAACTCTATTACACACGCTGGAGGTCAAACTGGACTCTTGAATGATGTACTGCCCTACGTCCTGCACCACCCTTGTGAATCCTCCTGTGGAGCACCTTGGGTCATTTCGCCACATTTGAAAAGATGCAACATGAATATGAGCTTTTGTTTCAATTGGAAAGATGGATTGTCATCAAGTCAAACTGGTTGAATGACTCCCAATCAATCAGCAGTGCACCCCTTTGTACAGGCGTTCATTACCCCAAAGAAAGGATGAACGTACCAATCTCCTTTGTCATAGCTAGTCCTTGTGGGTAGGTGATGGGTGCCAATTTCTTCTCCTTCAGTTTCTCGATGGTGTCTTTATCGTCCCTCAGATCCAATTTGGTGCCTACCAGGATTATGGGAGTACTGGGACAGTGATGCCGCACCTCAGGATACCACTGGAAGGAGGAGGATGCAATAAGTCAGTGAGCTCAACAACTCAGAGATAACCACCCCATTGTTGCACACACCTCCCAGCCCCCTGCCACTCAACACAGACCACCACAGCACGCCACCATCTTCTCATGGTTTCCAAAACTAAAACGTTGGTGCTTCAGGAGCAAATTCCTGCAGATACTGGAAGCTACTGAAACCAAAATAAAATGCCGGAGATCACAGCGGGTCAGACAGCTTTCACGGACAGAGAGCAAGCTAACGTTTCAAGTCTACATGATTCTTCAGAGCTCTGAAGAGTCATCTAGACTCGAAACATTAGATTGCTGTCTCTCCATAGATGCTGCCAGAGCCACAAGGTTTGTGTTTTGGTGCTCAAAGGTCGATGACGTTATCTTCAACAAAACAGTCCTGTAGGTGAACACGATGGAGTGTAAAACTCTCTCTACTTTCACTCAGGGCACAAAAACTGTACTACTATAAACAGCAAATTGAACATTCCCATTCCAGGTTATTGTCCAACAGGTTTATTTGATTAGATTCTCTACAGTGTGGAATCAGGCACTCCGGCCCAACAAGTCCACACTGACCCTCTGAAGAGTAACTCACCCAGACCCATTTCCCTCTGACTAATGCACCTAATACTACGGGCAATTTAGCATGACCAATTCACCTGACCTGCACACCTTTGGACTATGGGAGGAAACCAGAGCACCCGGAGGAAACCCACACAGACACGGGGAGAATGTGCAAACTCCACACAGACAGTCGCCAGAGGCTGGAATCGAACTTGGGACCCTGGTGCTGTGATGCAGCAGTACTAACCACTCAGGACAGAGCGGAGGAAAAACGTTTCTTTACACAAGAGGTCGTGAATCTTTGAAATTCTCTATGAAATATATTCAAGACAGTGGCCATGGATTTTCAGGAACTAAGGGAATGAAATAATATGGGAGATAAGACAGGGTGGTGATGTAGAAAATCATCCATGATCCTAAATAAAGACCGGGTAGAAAGGACAGAAAAATCTACCCCTACTCCTTATGTTCTTAAGATCCTGCACTTCAAGTTTGGGATATATCCAATAAATCACCAAAAGCTGCTAGGGAATTACTTGGCATCAAAATGGCTGCTCACTGGCATCATCCAAGTACAGAAGCCAAGGCACCCATTTAGGCAAACAATGGCAGCCATTTTGTAATAAGTGAATCGCAATTCCAACAAAGCTCAGGAAATGATCCAAGCAGGGAACCCTCCCCCAACCTTGCATCAAGCAGCAACGTCTGGGAACCTGGGATATCCCTTTTATAAAATGCTGAATATAAATGGGCAACATGGACCAGTCTTCAGATAAAAAGGAAGGGAACTGCCGGTGGAATGTGACTGGTTTGAAACGGTAATTACCTTGGCGCGGACATTTTCAAATGACGCGGGGCTGACCAATGAAAAGCAGATCAAGAAAACGTCCTGGAGGGAGAAAAAAGGAAAATTAATTATCTCCGTGGCAACGCAGGTTACGGGGATGTAATGGCAATCAGACATTTCACTCAGCCCAACTAGAACGTAACTCATGACTGCCTTACTCAAACAGGTCAGTACAGGGCGTTGGATGCTTTCTGGAATATCTCAGCTCAATTTCCAAAAGGAAAGGCTACACCTCTCCTAACAACATGTCTTTTTCCAACCCCCTCCTCCACCTCATTTCTCTACCCCCGAGGGCACTGACAGCTCAGTTACTGAGTATGTTTAAAAGTAGAGGTGCCAACAACGTTAAGGAAAAAAGGACATTGGGATAAGGTATAATTAGAAAAAAAAAAGTAATTGAAATGAATAAAACCAAAGCATTGTGGATGCTGGAAATCTGAAACAAAAGCGGAGAATGTTGGAGGAACTTAGCAGGTTTAACAGCATCTATGGAGAGAAAGCAGAGTTAATGGGAAGACAGTGGTCTAGGTGGTATTATCACTGGACTGTTAATCCAGAGATGAAAGAAATGTGGCGCTAGAAAAGCACAGCAGGTCAGGCAGCATCCAAGCAGCACGAGTGTCGATATTTCAGGCATAAGCTCTTAATCAGGAATGTTAATCCAAAGATCCAGATAATGTTCCGAGGACCTGGGTTCAAATCCCACCATGGCAGATCAAGGAATGTGAATTCAATTTTTACAAAGAAAACACCAGAATTAAGAGTCTAATGACAATCATACATCCATTGTTGATTGTTGGAAAAGTCCATCTGGTTCACTAATGTTGTCTAGGGAAGGAAATCTGCCCTCCTACCTGGTCTGGCCTACATGTGACTCCAGACCCATTGTGGTCGACTCTTAACTGCCCTCTGGCAGATTAGGGATGAGCAATAATTACTGGTCTAAATCAACAATGCCCTCATTCTGTGAACAACTTCTTAAAAAATATTATGTTTCAAAAGGTTCTGAAATGTTGACTCTGCTCTCTTGCCACAGATGCTGCCAGACTTGTTGAGCTTTTCCAGTGATACGATCATATTGAGTAAGGAGGAGACTAGATGGGCTGAATGGTTCCTATGTTTCTGTCAAAGTCAGTGTCAGACCTGGAACATCACCTGCAGGTGCCTACTGCCCTCCTGATGCCCCACACAGACACTCCTCAGTGAATCTTACTAAATTACTGTAACTATGGAGGCCAAAGGCCCTGGAGCCTGCACCATATTCCCACACATGCATTTTCCAACAGCAAACCGGGAACACGAACCCGGGCTACCTTTCACCCCTCGACCCTCTCCCTTTCACTTGGAGCTGCTCCATTTGCAGTGTAACATTGCAGTGGGCAGCCAGACTGAGCATTTGGGGGAAGCGAGCCTTTTATTACCAACCTAATAATCTAACGCAAATTTATAATTAGAAAGAAAAGAGGACTGAAGTGAGATTCCTGGATCCTATTAAAAACAAAATGATGCTCATAGACCCACGTAACCCAAAGAGGTCTAAAAGGTCGTGACAGGCAGTAGATAGGGTGGATAGTCAGAGGCTTTTTCCCAGGGTTAATGTTTCAATTATAAAGGGGGGGGGAGGGAAACAGGTTCAAGGGGGCAAGATTTAAGAGGGATGTGCGAGGGAAGTTTTTCACGCAGGGAGTGGTAGGAGCCTGGAACACACTGCCAGAAGAGGTGGTGGAAGTAGGCACTTTGGTGACATTGAAGAGGCGTCTGGATGGTTACAGGAATAGGGAGGGAATAGAGGGATAGGGACCGAATAAGGGCAGAAGGTTTGTTTTGTAGTTTAGTTGGGGATGATGATCAGCACAGGCTTGAAGGGCTGAAGGGCCTGTTCCTGTGTTGTACTACTCTTTTGTTCTCTTTGAAAGCATGTGTTTAATTTTTAAAAAAAATATAAAACACTTGACTTCTGTTCAGACTCAATTGCACCTTATTTAAAAATCTCACTCAAATCGTTACGATATTAAAAACAAAAAAAAAAGTGTCTAATACATCAAACGCTTTAACTTTTTAAATCTCCATGAGCTCACACTTCGGTCCTCTTTTGTGCGATCTGCCTGGACTGCTCGCAAAACAAAATGTTTCACTGTAACGAGGTTCATATCACAATAATAAATCAAATCAGATGTCAGAGGGAGAGGCTGCAAAACCAGGGGATACTCTCTCAGAATAAATGTAGGATATTTGGGACTGAGGAGGAAAAATTTCTTCTCTCAAAACGGCCAACCTTTGGAATTCTCTACCACAAGAGGCTGTAGAAGCTCAAGTCATTTAAAGTATCTTTAAGACAGTGAACAACGCATGATTTTATTTTTTTAAAAACAGCTAAAATGACATCCTGGGTCTAGTGCAGGAAAATGGCATCAAGGTCAGACATGATCTAGAACGTCAGAGCAGGTTCAAGGGGCTGAATGGCCTACTTCTGCTTCTAGGTTTGGGGACGTGAGCGAGACCGGACGCAGAAAGGTCCCACACACAAAAATACGAACAAAACAGCTTCAGCTGAATGCTAGGACACGAGGAAGCTCAGGAAGAACAGAGGGATCTTGGTATGCTTATCCACAGATCCCTGAAGGTGGCTGGATAGGTTAACTGGATAGTTAAGGCAGCATACAAGATGGACGCCTTCTTCAGCCAAGGCACAGACTGAAGGAGCAGGAGGTGCTGTACAGGACTTTAGTTTGGCCACAGCTGAAGTGCTGTGTGGGGGTTTCTGGTCAGCACACTACAGGCCCTTCCGCTATAACACACGTCGCGCCAGCGCAAATTGGTTATAACACGATTGACGAATTGTGGTCATTGTTTGGATAATGTGAACTTCCTGCTGAATGGGCATAACTATTCTCTATCAACAATGGTCCACACAGCACGAGGTCACAGAGGAACATGACTGGCACATGGGAAGGATGGGAAACAACAATGCAAATTTGCTGGAAAAGCTCAGCAGGTCTGGCAGCATCTGTGGAGAGAAACCAGAGTTAAACTCTTTCGGGTCCAGTTCTGAGGAAGGGTCACCAGACCAGAAGCATTAACTCGGATTTCTCTCCACAGGTGCTGCCAGAATTGCTGAGCTTTTCCAGCAATTTCGGGTTTTGTTTCCGACTTCCAGCATCCGCAGCTCTTGAAGCTTTTCTACAGGAAGGGTGTGATTGTACTGGAGGGAGCAGAAAGGAGACTCACTGGGACGTTGCCAGAGATGCAGCGTTTCAAGTTTGGATAAGCTCAGGTTGCTTTCTTTGGAGCACAGAAGGCCGAGGGGGACCTGATCCAGGTGTATAAAAAGGTCATGGCCAGGGGGAGTAGAAAGCAGCTGTCCCCCTTAGTCGAAAGGTGAAGAACAGGGGACATAATTTTTAAAAGTGAAAGGCAGGAGGTTTAGAAGGGATTCGGGAATTTCCTCCCCCTCCATTCAGAGGGTCTGCAATGCACTGCCTCGGAGGGCAGTGGAGGTGGAAAACTTCTCAAACATTTAGGTAATACTTGGATGCACACTTGAAGGATAATAACATTCGAGATGATGGATCCCAGTCTGGGAAAGCGGGACTAGTGTAGGTCATAATGTATTTTCCACGGTCCAGACTCGATGGGCCAAAGAGAGTCCTCTGGGCAGCAGTGATTCTCTGAGACAGATTTTAAATGAAGTATGGTTGGGGAGTTGAGGATTTTTGCCCCATGGTGGTTGGAAAAAAAAATGAGATTATCTTTGTTGTGAAAAGCAAGACGATAAAATGCGCACTGAGGGAATAAAGTGTTCTTGTCGATGAATCACAGAGTTAACCAGTCGGGCATATTCAGAGGCGGCTGATTGAACCAAATAAAACTCTTCAGGGGGTTTGACAGGGAAACTGCTGAGAAAATATTTCTCCTGGCTGGGGATTCTAGCACACAAGGTCAACAAAGTGTCAGAATATTATTATTAATTTATTATTATTATTAATAATAAAATAATAATAAAATAATAAAATAATAAAATAATATAATAATAATAATAAATTAATTAAATAAATAAATAGATAGATAGATAGATAAATAAAATAGTCGGCTAGCTATGGGTCAGATGAGGAGACATTTCTTCACTCAAGGCCATGAACAGAAAGCAGCTGTTCCCCTTAGTCAAATGGTGAAGAACAAAATAGATAAATAAATAGATAAATAAATAGATAAATAAATAAATAAAATAGTTGGCTAGCTATGGGTCAGATGAGGAGACATTTCTTCACTCAAGGCCATGAACAGAAAGCAGCTGTTCCCCTTAGTCAAATGGTGAAGAACAGGGGACATAATTTGTTGACAATCTCCAGCGTAACCTCGGTGAGTGATGAAGCAGTCTTGAAAGGCAAAATGGCTGACTTCTGTATTTCTCAATCTCTTAAGTAAATCCAACAGAAACTTCTTTAGCTAGAGAATGGGGAACTTGATACCACATGCAGAAGTTGGAGGACAGACACATTCACGAGGTTAACTAACACAAAAAAGAGAGAAGAAAAAACACAAGATCGAGTTAAAGAGGTTAGATCAAAAAAGCAAGAGTCTTGTGCAGCATGAACAGGTTAGGGCGTTGTTTCAGGCCGAATGGCCTGTTTGTGTTATGTACTACTTTAGTAAGATCTACATACGGTCTGTGGGTAGGAGAGTGGTCGAAGGCGGTCATAATCCTCTTGTCCAGCTGTATCCCATAGCCCCAGGTTCACTGGCTTCCCATCCACCATCACATTGGCGGAATAGTTATCGAATCTGTAAGGAGGAGAGAGCAAACACTGGAGTAGGCAGGGATTGTAACAACAGCAAAGTGATTAGACTTGTTATCATGGAGTGGGAAGGCTAGTTCGCTTGGCTGGACAGCTGGTTTGCAACTCAGGTGATTCAAATAAGGTGGATCAATTCCTGCATCAACTGAAGATACCATGAAGGATTGTCCTTCTCACCCTCTCCCCTTCCCAGAGGTTTATTCACCCTCCGGTTGAAACACCACCCATCACCTCCCTATTGAGAAATCAGCCCTATGGTCTTGTAAGACTACAGCGACTCTAATGGAGGGGTCTGGACTAATGCTTAGGAGAGGAGAGTTCAATCCCAGCTGGGGGACATTAACAAATCTGGAATAAAGCACTAATCTCATTTATTAGCATAAAATTTCTAGCGACCCACCCATCTCACTAATTTTACTTTGTCTAACCCAGACTTTCTATTCCTTTCTCCAGGCATTTTCCCGGCCTTGTGCTAAACGCACCGAGGCTATTTTCCTCAACTACAGCAAATGCTCTATTCTCACCACTCTTTCAGATTAAAAACGTTTCAGCCAAACTCCTGTTGGATTTATGTTTAAAAACAGGAGCATCAGTAAGTCATTTCAAGGAAAGAAATCTGTCCTCCTCATTCATGTGCATCAACATGGGCGGCACGGTGGCACAGTGGTTAGCACTGTTGCCTCACAGTGCCAGAGACCCGGGTTCAATTCCCGCCTCAGGCGACTGACTGTGTGGAGCTTGCACATTCTCCCAGTGTCTGCGTGGGTTTCCTCCGGGTGCTCCGGTTTCCTCCCACAGTCCAAAGATATGCAGGTCAGGTGGATTGGCCATGCTAAATTGCCCGTAGTGTTAGGTGAAGGGGTAAATGTAGGGGAATGGGTCTGGGTGGGTTACGCTTCGGCGGGTCGGTGTGGACTTGTTGGGCCGAAGGGCCTGTTTCCACACTGTAAGTAATCTAATCTAATCTAAACATCAGGAGGTGGAGAAGTCGACATTTCGGGTGGTGCAGCCTGTGTTCTTCCAGCCTCCTGCCCGTCTACTTTGGATTCCAGCAACTGTAAAGTTTTTTTTTGCTGTCTCTCTCCTCACTCAATCTGGCAGAGAGCTAACCTAACTTCAGACGTACAGCAGTGGGATTCTTAACTGCACCTCCTGAAAGTGGCATAGCAAGTCAGTCAATGCAAGGGCAACTGGGGACTGACAGTAAACACTGGTGAATACTCTGGTCCAGTGAATAAATTTTTAAAAAGTGTCTCATGCTGTCGAACAGAAGACTCTCTGCACCCAATGCTGGACACTTGTGTTAAAAAAAAAAGTATCTATCCCAATGTTGCCTGGCATGGATTGAGGGGGGACCTGATTGAGGTTTACAAAATCTTGAAGGATATAGACAGAGTGGATATAGACATGCTTTTTCCCAGGGTGAAGGATTCAATAACGAGAGGTCACGCTTTCAAGGTGAGAGGTGGAAAGTGTAAGGGGGATACACACGACAAATACTTCACACAGAGGGTGGTGGGTGTCTGGAACGCGTTGCCAGCAGAGGTGGTAGAGGCAGGCACGGTAGATTCATTTAAGATGTATCTGGACAGATGCATGAGTAGGTTGGGAGCAGAGGGATACAGATGCTTAGGAATTGACCGACAGGTTTAGACAGATTTGGATCGGTTCAGTCTTGGAGGGCCGAAGGGCCTGTTCCTGGGCTGTAAATTTTCTTTGTTCTTTTTTCTTAATTGCGAAGGATTGTTACAGCAATAGTTGTGACCCCTGATGAACAGATACCCTGGAAAATCGGTGTCTTCACCCCAGTACTGGGCATCCTCGCACCCAGTGGTGGCCTGTGTCACAACATGACCTGGAGGTTCAGAAACATCGATCCCGCCAAATAAAGCAGCAGAAATTTTGGACGACTTACAAGTCAATCGAAAAAAGAAGCAACAGTCAGCAGACTGTAAAATCGCTCAGGGGCATAGAAAACCCAGTTGCTGAGTGGACAAATTAAATCAAAGAGGAAGTTCTTCAGCAACAGAGACCAACATTGTCTGTGTCGTTGTCAAGAGAAAGAGGAAAGTAATTTGCTGCACTGGCTGACTGTAGCAGATCAGTATGGTTACAACATTCCAAGCCAACCACTGGTCAAAGACCTCGTAGTCCCACCACTCCATTTAGATATCAGCAGCACCATAAGATATAGGAGCAGAACCAGGCCATTCCGCCCATCAAGTCTGCCCCACTATTTGGTCACGGCTGATACATTCCTCAAGAGGAGAAGGCGAGGACTGGCAGATGCTGGAGGTCAGAGTCGATGAGCGTTGCACCGGAAAAGCACAGCTGGTCAAACAATATCCGAGGAGCAGGAGAGTCAACGTTTCGGGCATAAGCCCTCCAGCACTACCTTAGAGTCTGATAGGTTTCTCAACCCCATTCTGTTGCCTTCTCCCTCTAAGCCTTGACACCTTTACTAATCAACAATCATATTGCCCAGCCATAATCTCTAATATATAACTAACAACATATCAGGTTGCCTCCAGAGCCCAGCTGGGTAGATAATTTAAAAATCAATTCAGGACTGGTCGAATGGCACGTACAAAATGATAATGCTGTAGAAACTAGTTTTATCCTGACTTTCTCGCCCCAAGAGATTCTCCAGCATAGGGAAGCTTAGCAATGGCAATATACTTAGGGGGAACAGAGTGTAAAATTACAGCACAGAGCCAGAGATGAACCAACGCAATGAGGGCTAACGTCGAGCACAGACACCCGGAAGTCAGGCAGCCTTGTCCTTTGCTGCAAATTCTATCCAGCGCTGATCAGTTGGAAAGGGACAGTAACCCCATAAATAACCAAAGATGGTGTCAATCACCAAAATGGTCACGTTTGAAGTAGTGAAATTCAAAAAGGGTACAGGCGAGTTCAGTGGGACTCAGGACCATTTCTGAGCAAATCCCCAAAACTCTACAGAGAACAAAACACATTTTTGAGGTACTCACACGGTGGGGATGTATTCTCCAGGAAAGGCATTCGTCGTGTAGCTGATCAGCAGACAGGTTTTACCCACAGCTCTGTGACAAAAGAAACAGATACAGATCAATGACCAATGACAAACCCCATGTTTATATCATGCAGTGGCCACAAGTCTTATAATTACACCGCCGACTACATTCAACAGCACATGACTGCAAAGTGCTTTGGGAAAGTACTGGCTCATGATAGGTGCGATATAAACACAAGTTTTTCGAAAATTACGAGAAAAGGTAGAAGCCTGCTAATCTGAACGCAGAGAGTCGGGACTGAAGAGAGAAAGATGGAGATTTGGCCTTTTAAACTGAAAAGGTGCATAACATCACATCCCTATAACTCCCAGCCCCCTAATAATGTTAAATGAAAAAAACGTCTGCGATTTATTCCAGAGCTAATTGTTTTTAATCCCCATTCCCATTCCCCATTGCTTCGTGGGCGGCATGGTGGCACAGTAGTTAGCACTGCTGCCTCACAGCGCCTGAGACCCGGGTTCAATTCCATGTTAAATGAAAAAAACGTCTGCGATTTATTCCAGAGCTAATTGTTTTTAATCCCCATTCCCCATTGCTTCAATTCAAATAATAGTACAAAACTAGCAGATCCCCAAAAAGTACAGTAATTACAAACTGGTGCAAGTTAGGTTCAAGGCTTCAATAATGAAGAAAGCCCAAGAATGGAGAGATTATCCTCAGAAATCCAAATCATATCCATCAATCAAGGAAAACACACAAATGGACCAAAGCTCAAATCACAAACAGTTAAAGAATAAGCCACACAGGTTAAAAGGAAGTGAAGGGAGGAGGAGACTCATTGAAGTTTTGAAGAACGAGGGGCAAATGTATTGGAACTGACAAAAAGGTGTTTTTTGGGGGGGTGGGGGGCGTGGGCTGACAGGGTGGAGACAGAAAGGTTGCTTATCCTTGTGGGAGTGTCTACCCCCAGCCCGCATTATCTCAGAGCAAGGCGTCTCCCATTTCAGACAGACAGAGACTAGGAGGAATGTTTTTCTTCCAGTCGGTCAAAATTCTTTATTGGTGAGGACTATCAAAGCTGGTCGTTAAGAATATTCAAGGCCCCCTCCCCAGTACATTTTTAATCAGGAAGGGAATCAAGGGTCATGGGAAAAGGACTGGAAAGTGGAGCGAGGATTCTTCGATTAGCCTTAATCTCTCTGAATGACAGAGCACACACCTGATGGGCTGAAGGGTTTATGGTCACTTAGCCCCTTCACTAGTTTCCAATTTATCAACTAAGAACAACAATGGCACAGTGGTTAGCACTGCTGCCTCACAGCGTCAGGGACCCGGGTTCAATTCCACCCTCAGGCAACTGTCTGTGTGGAGTTTGCACACTCTCCCAGTGTCTGTGTGGGTTTCTTCCCAGTGCTCCGGTTCCCTCCCACAGTCCAATGATGTGCAGGTTAAATGGATTGGTTGTGGGAAATACAGGGATAGGGTTGGGGGCTGAGTTGCTATTCGGCAGGTCAGTGCAGACTCCCATCAGCTAAATGACCTGCTTCCACACTGTAGGGATTCTATAATTAGAAATGTCTCTGTTTGATAGAAATGAAGTAACTTGATTGAGACAGGCTGTTTCAGTCACACATCCAATAAAATTTTCCAAAATTTGAAAAAGCTTAATAGCTCTGAGGAAACAGGAAACATGTGCATGGCTGTAGTATTTCCTCACATCACCCCTGGACAGCCCAGTTTCCATTTAATAAAGGTGGTGTCCTCTTGTCTACCAGAGGCAAAAAAGGAAAATGTCTCTTCATCTGCCCTGTGCTGAAGATGACTGAAAGCGTATCAGGAGAGGCAACACACACTAACACACTTCACCGTTCTACTTAAACTGAATTACAATCCTGTAAAAAACAGCCTGAGTTGTCGTCTATCCCTGCGGCAGATTTGCAATCCACTTAATCACAAAACATGTATTTCAGGCCGACACCAACTTTTATGCGTTTAGTGCTATCATTTTGAAACTGCTGACCCATGCAGCATTGCAATTGCTTTCACCTTCTCAGCACAAGAAAGGACTTTCTTTCGAGTCCTCCACTCCCATCACTGACAGCTATCTTGCTGCTAAAGCGCTCATGCGTTCGATGACCTGCTTTTCACACCTAAACAGAAACTGCTCATCACACTGATTGAAAAAAAAAATTGCTCAAGCACCTGATAAGGTGGAAGATATGGGCACACCACAGAAGTGCTGCGTTCCAATTTTCACATTTGGAACACGATATTGAAGAACAGAATCACTCCTGGCCTCTGTTCTCTCGGATTCTTTTGCTTTCCTCACTCCACCCCCACCACCTCGTCACTTTTCCCCTGCCTCTGGACATACGTGAAAACTGTTTGCTATGAGCACTTCCAAAGGTCATTTACCCAACTACTCCTCAACCCCCACCACCGCCCCCCGCCCCCCACCCCCCACCCCCACTCCATGGTTGTCCCTCTGCCAATACTATCTTAGCATTTCCAGCTTTTTAAAAAGTCTCTATTTCAGGTTTCTAGCAACCACAGTATTTTGCCCATGTCACCAACTTATTGCCTTCATTCTGTTCAGAACCATATAGTCCAGTTGCAATACAGAAGGAGACCAGTCATAACTGTGCTAGCTCGCTGTAGGAACAACGTTGAAAAATGTGTTGCTGGAAAGTGCAACAGGTCAGGCAGCATCCAAGGAGCAGGAGAATCGACGTTTCGAGCATAAGCCCTTCTTCAGGCTTATGCCCGAAACGTCGATTCTCCTGCTCCTTGGATGCTGCCTGGCCTGCTACGCTTTTCCAGCAACACATTTTTCAGCTCTGATCTCCGGCATCTGCAGTCCCCACTTTCTCCTCCTTGTAGGAACAGCGTACCTAGCTCAGCCTTCCCTGCCTTTTCCCCTTGATGCTTTATACCACACCTTTCAGATTACTATCAGAATCCCTCTGGAACATCTTCTTGCCTGAACCTGCCTCCACCACACCTTGAGACAGTGCACACCAGATTGTAACCTCATGTCACCATTTTGCCAATCGGTGGCCTCTCATTTTCCAGTTCTTCCAGCACTGTAGGGTCAGTTATGCTCAGACTCTGAGGGGTCAGGGTATCTCTGTCAACTCTCCCCTCACTTTCCCCAAAACAGAGACAGTGTGAACCTCTCCAACCTGCCCATCCAAAGCTCTGCTTCCCTGGAACCATTCACACTGGGACAACAGGGATAGCAAGACATGGCATTATCTCCATATGAACAGCCTTCATATTTTTCCTAAGGTGTCACACTCTATCCAATTCTTGGATACAATACTCCATTTGGTATTTTGTCCTAATTTAGCATAATCTCCCAGCTTTTGTATTTGTTGCCTTTTATTAATAATAAAACATCATTGCATAGCACTTTGTTTTTCAAGCTGTCCTGCCAATTCCAACCTTTGGTCTCGCACCTTCAGCTTGGCACCTTTACTTTGCATCATCTCTTTTCCCCCCCCCCAACTTTGTACCAAAATGACCATCTCGTGCATCTCCTCCAGTGGGCGGCATGGTGGCTCAGTGGTTAGTACTGCTGCCACACAGCACCAGGGTCCAGAGTTCAATTCCAGCCTCGGGTGACTGTCTGTGTGGAGTTTGCACATTCTCCCAGTTCTGTGCGGGTTTCCTCCGGGTGCTCCGGTTTCCTCCCACAATCCAAAGATGTGCAGGTTAGGTCAATTGGCCATGCTAAATTTCCCACAGGGATGTGTAGGTTAGGCAGATTAGTCAGGGGCAAATATAGGTTAGGGCAGTGGGTTTGGGTGGGTTACTCTTTGGAGGGTTGGTGTGGACTTGTTGGGCGGAAGGGCCTGTTTCCACACTGTAGGAATTCTAATTCTAATTCTTCCAGAGGATAGAAGCTGCACCAGCTCAACAGGATCAGCCAACGAGCCAAGGAAGGGAGAAGCTTCAATCCCAAGCCAACCCAGGATTCACCATGCATTGTGTGTAACCGCATGAGGGAGCAATAATAAAAATTAAAAAAAAAACAGATTTCTGCACCCAACTATTATACCCAAAACACAACACAGGAGCAAGCTTTAGTCGAGGATAGACTTTTTAAAAAATATAGCCGTGAGGAAATTAAGAGTTATGAGGAAAAGTAGATTATCAGAACAGCTCTGATCTCACTCAATGAGCTGAATGATCTATTGCTGCTACAATGTCTTATGGTGATAGGCTCTGATGGTATTATTGAGGCACAGTGCCATCTGGTCAGTGACAGCCAAAGCAAAAATCACACCAGAGGACATTAGCTGCCCCAAACCTTGCCCAGAAAAGAAAAACATGATGCGTGAACAACAGGGAGAAGCAGAATCCATGCACGCACAAATACCAAATGACAAGACTTTTGGAATATTGCGTGCGATTCTGGTCTCCCTCTTATCAGAAGGCTGTTGTAAAACTTGAAAAGGTTCAGCAAGGATTCACAAGGATGTTGCCAGGGTTGGTGGGTTTGAGCTATAGAGAGAATGAATAGGCTGGTGTTTTCCCTGGAATGTCGGAGGTTGAGGGGTGACCTTATAGAGGTTTATAAAATCACGAGGGGGCATGGATAGGGTGAATCCAGAACTAGAGGGCACAGGTTTAGGGTGAGAGGGGAAGGGATCCAAGCGGCAACTTTATCACACAGCGGGTGGTACTTGCATTGAAAGAGCTGCCAGAGGAAGTGGTGGAGGCTGGTACAATTGCAACATTTAAAAGGCATCTGGATGGGTAGATGAACAGGAAGGGCCAAGTGCTGGCAACTGGGACTAGATTAGGTTGGGATATCTATTTGGCATGAATTGTAGGATTTGTTTCTGTGCTGTACATCTCTATGACGTCATGCCATGGTGGTGATGTGCTATAAGTGAGACAACTGGAGTTCCAAGGAAGTCATATTGGACAAGAAAATGTTGTTAACTCTCTTCCTCGCTCGAGAGATGCTGCCAGACTTACTTTTTCCATTACAGGTACACAATCCTTAATCAGAAATCCTTGGGGCCAGTTGTTTTTTTTGGAATTCGGAACTTTTCAGATTTTGGAATACAAGACATTTTCACAGGGAAATAAAGAAAAGTTACCTAACAGCAGGCGCACAGGCGACTAGTATGAGCACTGAGACACAACTGATGCCTGCCAGTGCTGGGCCACACCACCATGCCACACCTGAGTGACACGGGTCGAGTGGCTGTGGAGTTGGGTCACCTATCCACACGCCAAAAAGACGCTCCACACTCTATGGTAAAAGCTTCGGATTTTGGGTAAAGGATCGTGCACCTAGTATTTTGATTTTACTTACCAGTGGTAGCTGTGTGCACATGCAGAGAGTGACCCAGAAAATGTGACCTTTGTGATGCCTTTTTCTAAAAAGAAAAAGGAGCCTAAAAGAGGTATTTAGCTTGTTCTGGTGTGTGTTGGCACAGGTTGGTGGGCACTTTGGGATCATGGAGGTAACAAAGGAGAATTAATCTTCGGACCTCATACAGGATATAACTGCATATTAATTCAATACTGAAGACTATTTTTAAGTTTGGTCAATACAGGAGGGATTTAATTGCAATTTTAGCAAGCTCAAAAAAATTGGTTGTCACTAGTCTATGATCACAGGGAACTGCAATAACACAATGCACCGACAGATTTGACAGCATCATTCAGTCCAGTACAACTCCACACCATTTACAATGAGTCCACCACCTGATGAGATGTCTTACATGACTTGAGTGCTCTAAGTAAAATGGCAATAGGGGATCACAAACATGTCAGCTTAATGAGCACCTATGGGGGAATTCACCAACTGATGGAATGGTTTTTCCCAGAATATAGAAAGCTCAGGGAGTTTGACATGAAAATTTGAAAATTATGTTTGATAGATGCATTAGGCAATGTGAACAAAGCATATTCTTATTGTCTAACATGCCCAAGTACAAAGCTGGTTGTACAGAGTTGGAAGGAGGTGGCCATTCAGCCCCATGAGCCTGCTCTGCCATTTGATAAGATTAGATTAGCTACAGTGTGGAAACAGGCCCTTCGGCCCAACAAGTCCACGCTGACCCTTCGAAGAGTAACTCACCCAGACCCATTCCCTGACCCAACGTTTATCCCTGACTAATGCACCTAACACTATGGGAAATTTAGCATGGCCAATTCACCTGACCTGCACATCTTTGGACTGTGGGAGGAAACCGGAGCACCCGGAGGAAACCCACGCAGACACGGGGAGAATGTGCAAACTCCACACAGACAGACAGTCATCCAAGGTTCGAATCGAACCCAGGTCCCTGGCGCTGTGAGGTAGCAATGCTAACCGCTGAGCCACTGTGCAAGAACATGGTTTATCCAATTGCAACCTCTATCCACATACTTACTGAATCACAGAATCCCGACAGTGTGGAAAGAGGCCATTCAGCCCTTCAAATCTGCAACAACACTCCAAAAAGAGCAACCCACCTCCCCTCCCCAACCTCCCTAACCCTATTCTCAATTTTCCCGTGGCTAATTCATCTATCCTACACATCCCTGGACACTATGGGGCAATTTAGCGTGGCCAATCCACCCTAACCTGCACATCTTTGGTCTGTGGGAGGAAACCCATGCGAGACACGGGGAGAATGTGCAAACTCCACACAGACAGACAGACTCAAGGCTGGAATTGAACCCAGGTCCCTGGCACTGCGAGACAGCAGTGCTAACCATTGAGCAAATGTGCCACCCACTCAGAGGCCCCAATCATTTCGCCCAGCCTTAAACTGTTCAATAATTCTCCTCTCCTGAGGAAGGGAATTCCAGCAAAGATTAACAACCTTCTGTCCATCATGTGAGCCAGGAGCTAAAGTAGGCCAGTCCGTGAGCCTGCTGCGCCATTTAGGTCAGCCATGATCTTCGTGACTACAATCACAATATTTAGATTAGATTAGATTACCTACAGTGTGGAAACAGGGCCTTGGCCCAACAAGTCCACACCAACCCTCCGAAGAGCAACCCACTCGGACCCATTCCCCTACATTTACCCCTGACTAATGCACCTAACACCACACGGCCAATTCACCCAACCTGCACATCTTTGAACTGTGGGAGGAAACCAGAGGAAACCCACACAGACGCGGGGAGAATGTACAAACTCTACACAGACAGTTGCCAGAGGCTGGTATCGAACCTGGCACCCTGGTGCTGGAAGGCAGCAGTGCTAACCACTTAGCCACCGTGCCACCCAACATTCCCATCTACCTATTAATCTTTCACTCTTTTGCCAAACAGGAGTCTGCCTTAAAAACGTTCAAGGACTCTTCATAAAAATGCTGAATATTACAAAGACTCACGATCCTCAGGAGGAAGATATGTGGCCTTGTTTGTTTTTAAATGAGCACTGCCTGATTTTTAAACAGTGACCCTCCTGGTTCTAGATTCTCCCAAGACAAGAAACATCTTCACTTTCCTCTGCCTAGAGCCCTCAGCATCGTGTATGGCTCAATCAAGTTGCCTCTTACTGTTTTAAGTTTCAGAGAATAGAAGCCGAGTTTGACTGACCTTGCCTCAAGGCAATCTGCTTATTAGAGTCTGGTTAAAAGCCAGAAGAACTGCGAATACTGTAAATCAAACAAAAATTGTTGGAAAAGCTCAGTAGGTCAGGCAGCAGATGTGGAGAGAGAAATCAGAGTTAACGTTTCAAGTCCAGTCACCCTTCCTCAAAATGTTAACTCTGATCCACAGATGCTGCCAGACCTTTTCCAGCAATTTCTGTTTTTGAATAGTCTGGTAAACCCGCTCTGAACTGCTTCCAGAACATTTACGCCTATCCTTAGATAAAGGTACCCGTACTGTGGACAGTACTCCAGATGTGGTCCAGATTAGTGTGGTGCTGCGAAAGCAGAGCAGGTCAGGCAGCATCAGAGAAGCAGGAAAAATCGACGTTTCGGGCAAAAGGTTTATGCCCGAAACTTTGATTTTTCCTGCTCCTCGGATGCTGCCTGACCTGCTGTGCTTTCCCAGCACCCCTCTAATCTAGACTCTGGTTTCCAGCATCAGCAGTACCCACTTCTGCCTCGTCTATATGTGGTCCTACCAATGCTCTGTATAATTGAGGTGTGTGCTTCTAACTTCAATATTCAATTCCTCTCTTCATAACATTCTATTAGCTTTTCTAATTGCTTGCTGTGCCTGCCTACTAACCCTCTGATTTATGCACTGGGACATCCAGATCCATCTAGATTAGATTAGATTACTTACAGTGTGGAAACAGGCCCTTCGGCCCAACAAGTCCACACCGCCCCGCCGAAGCGCAACCCACCCATACCCCCTACATTTACCCTTTACCTAACACTACGGGCAATTTAGCATGGCCAATTCACCTGACCTGCACATCTTTGGACTGTGGGAGGAAACCGGAGCACCCGGAGGAAACCCACGCAGACACTGGGAGAATGTGCAAACTCCAGACAGACAGTCGCCTGAGGCGGGAATTGAACCCAGGTCTCTGGAGCTGTGAGGCAGCAGTGCTAACCACTGTGCCACCGTGCCGCCCACAAACACCATTCCTGGAAACACTGCAATACCAGGCTGATACACGGAGGGGACAGAGCAAGCCCTTAAGTCATCTCCCTGCTCCAAAAATCCATTTAATACAAACACTCCCACGTTCGGGAGATATCAGCGATTAAACTGATAAGAACAGAAACTACACATATTCCGAGCCAAAAGGCCGAGAAGCGATCTACATCTTTAGTATTCTGCATTAAGTATGGGAAATTCACACTACCCTTCATGTAAAACAATAAAAAAGGGACAGGAACACATTTGCTGCCAGGCCTCGATCTGGGTCAGATGCTGCGGGAACTCATTACAGCAAAAGGAGCAGTCCTCTCAACACTGATGCAGCAACTAAAACCCACCACAGTATCCTGTTGTAACAGACTGTAGTAAACATAAGTCACTTACATTCAAAAGTCTCCATTCGCCTTAGAGACTTTAGGTTGCCCCACAGAGTAGAGATGAAGGGCAAATGCATTGCAAACAAAACAAAAGGCTTAATTCACAAAAGATTAGAGTTGTGCTGGAAAAGCACAACAGGTCAGGCAGCATCTGAGGAGCAGAAAAATCAATGTTTCAGGCAAAAGCCCTTCATCAGGAATGGAGGCAGGGAACCTCCAGGGTGGAGAGATAAATGGGAGGGGGTGTGGTGCTGGGAAGAAGGTAGCAAAGAGTACAATAGGTGAATGGGGGTGGGGGACGGAGGCGATAGGTCAGAGAGGAGGGTGGAGTGGATAGGTGGGAAGGGAGATTGGCAGATAGGACAGGTCCATGAGGACGGTGCTGAGCTGGAAGGTTAGAACTGGGGTGAGGTGGGGGGGGGGGCGGGAGGGGAAATGACGAAACTGGTGAAGTCCACATTGATGCCATGGGGTTGAAGGGTCCCGAGGCGGAAGTTGAGGCGCCCTTCCTCCAGCCGTCAGGTGGTGAGGGAGCGGCGGTGGAGGCGGCCCAGGACCTGCATGTCCTCAGCAGAGTGGGAGGGGGGAGTTGAAATGTTGGGCCAGGGGCAGTGGGGTTGATTGGTGTGGGTGCCCCAGAGATGTTCCCTGAAGCGCTCTGCGAGGAGGCGTCCAGTCTCCCCAATGTAGAGGAGACCATATCAGGAGCAACGGATACAATAAATGACATTGGTGGATGTGTAAAAGGTAGAGGATGCAAACAGCATAACGATGGACATAACATGACACACAAGGCTCATCCCACAGTTGAACATCATGAGAAATATCAGGATACAGAATACAGCTTCTAGGTTCAGCTCAAGCCACCGCCATCTTATTTTTCCCCTCCCTCGCACCAGATATTTGTCAATAATTCTGCTCCCTCCCACCCCCCATTTAGCCCTGCCTCGTTTCTTTACTTGTTCTATCACCACTTCTTTTTGCCTACAGCCATTGTCCATTTCTCCCAACATTACAGCCATCCCTAGATTAGGTTATTCCCCCTTGCAATCTCATTGGTCATATTATAACAAATTATATGACATTTTCATTACAACACTGTAAATCTGCCTCCAGTGGGTGGTTTGACTGGAAGCGTCCATGATTATGAGTTCTGTTGAAATTGGGTGTGAATACTGTGATATTGAAGAATCTAACAGACATTTCATACAACCAACAATTGCAAAGTTTACATTCCTCAGGCACAGGTCTCTGGGCTAATATTAAGCCACAAGAATTCAACACGGCCACGTGATTCCAGTAACAGCGTCATGCTTCAGGTAATCTGAGGCGAGATGGAATATGAGGCAGTCAATCCCGTAGGTCGCATGCTATGACAGAGCAATGATAACATTAGCATGGCTCTTAAAGGCACATTGACATACTGGCCAATATATCACGTAACACACAAAGTCCATACTACAGGGAAGCACTATAGGACTTCAGTTTGATTTTAACATTGGCACGTGCGTGGTCTCAATCTTGACAGTCAAGGCATTTAAAACTGGCTAAGTGTTGTTTGGTTCAGGCACAGATTGGGACTCAGTTATTGAAACGGAACTGCATTCATCCACAAAACAGCAATGATGTTACATTGAACAAACTGGTACCAGCCTGCTGTTAGTCTCACTGGCTCTGTGCTCATCCCTGTTTAAGGTTTAGATGCTGAAAGCATCTTATGGTCTCCAAGACAACATGAATGGATCCTGGTGCATTTGAAAATAAGGTTTTCATGGGAACTACTGGTTCTGTAACAGTTCACTGGGTTAGTGCACTGGAAATCAAACCCCGTTATTCTGAGTTGTCAGAAAGAATATTGAATACAGGAGTTGGGAGGTCATGTTGCAGCTGTACAGGACATTGGTTAGGCCACTGTTGGAATATTGCGTGCAATTCTGGTCTCCTCCCTATCGTAAAGATGATGTGAAACTTGAAAAGGTTCAGAAAAGATTTACAAGGATGTTGCCAGGGTTGGTGGGTTTGAGCTATAGGGGGAGGCTGAACAGGCTGGGGCTGTTTTCCCTGGAGCGTCAGAGGCTGAGGGATGACCTTATAGAGGTTTACAAAATTATGAGGGGCATGGATAGGGTAAATAGACAAAGTCTTTTCCCTGGGGTTGGGGAGTCCAGAACTAGAGGGCATAGGTTTAGGATGAGAGGTGAAAAATATAAAAGCGACGCAAGGGGCAACTTTTTCACACAGTGGGTGGTACGGTTTTGGAATGAACTGCCAGAGGATGTGGTGGAGGCTGGTACAATTGCAACATTTAAGAGGCATTTGGATGGGTATATGAATAGGAAGGGTTTGGAGGGATATGGGCCGGGTGCTAGCAGGTGGGACTAGATTGGATCGGGATATCTGGTCGGCATGGACGGGTTGGGCCGAAGGGTCTGTTTCCATGCTGTAAATCTCTATGACTCTGTCACTAAATATGATAAGATTTAGTCAAACTACTTAAAATCCTCTGTTCACCTGACTGGCAAACTCCAATCTAAAGAAAACACACACCAGCTTTCTGTACTTCAGAAAATGTTTGTTTATTATGAATAAATTGCCTTTAACACTCAGTACGTACAAAATACAAACTTAAAAATATCTTCCAAATCTATAACTTAAAACTCAATCCTTTCTTAAATTCCTCCCCTCACAAACAGACAAAACTCTGTTATTCAGGCTGGAGAAAGAAAAACAGGCACCACCTCCACCCCAGACCACAGGATTGAAGGAGTTAATTCGTTCTCCACCACCCCCAACTAAAATGAATTGAAGGGAAAAGTGGCTAGCGCTGCTGCCTCACAGTGCCAGGGACCCAAGTTCGATTCCAGCCACGGGTGACTGTCTGTGTGGCGTTTGCACATTCTTCCCACATCTGTATGGGTTTCCTCTGGGTGTTCCACTTTCCTCTCAGTCCAAAGACATGCAGTTTGGGTGGATTAGCCATGCTAAGTGGTCTGTAGGTGTCCAGGCTAGGTGGGTCAGCCATGGGAAATGAACAGTTATGGGGAGTGGGTCTGTGTGGGATCCTCTTCAGAGAGTTGACATGGACTCAAGGCGCTGAATAGGCTGCTTCCACACAGCAGTTAAAAATCACACAACACCAGGTTATAGTCCAACAGGTTTAATTGGAAGCACTAGCTTTCGGAGCAACACTCCATCAGGTGAAAGCTAGTGTGCTTCCAATTAAACCTGTTGGACTATAACCTGGTGTTGTGTGATTTTTAACTTTGTGCACCCCAGTCCAACACCGGCATCTCCAAATCCACACAGCAGGGATTTAATGATGTGATGATTCTTTCCCGGTGACACAATGTTATTTGCATACCTAAGCTCTTTCATTCACTGGGTAAAAATTCACACTTTCGCTGTGTTTACTCCTCAGCAGGGGAGTTGCAGAAAAAGGGTAATAGGCAACGGTTACCAGACACTATTCTGAGGGGGAGAGTGACATGAACAGGGGAAAAGGCACAGGCAGAGACAGACAGGCAGAGACAGACAGGCAGAGACACACAGGCAGAGACACACAGGCAGAGACACACAGGCAGAGACACACAGGCAGAGACACACAGGCAGAGACACACAGGCAGAGACACACAGGCAGAGACACACAGGCAGAGACACACAGGCAGAGACACACACGTCTTGGGGATCGGGGTTGGTGCACAGTGAACAAATATAGAGACCAGCAGTGTCATTCTAAAGCTGAGCTAGTCACTAGTTGCAGTTCAACCTCTAATTGAGCTTTGCAATGCAATAGTGGAGACAGTTTTATTCAGCTTCTAAGTATTTCCTTGGCACAACTTAGCAGCAGGATTAAAATATCAGAAACTAGTTGGGTGTTTAAAGGTATATGGGAATAAAACTGACATGACGGTTTCCAGTTGTAACACTTGCTCAGGCTGGACCTGTCGCTAACCCTGCAAGACACATGCGAGCCAACTTTCGTGCTAATTTGAGGCATTAAACTCAAAGTTAATTGCTATCCTGCTTAAGAGGAAATCTTTCTAGCAGTTATCGGATCAGAATAGTGACAGACCAGAGGGGCAGAGATCAGATCAGAGCGTGGAGTGGTTACATTATGCACACCCAGGGTGGAGTGATGGTGAACGGATTCAAGTCCTGGAAAACGTTCAGGAGCTGTTTGTTGTTACAGTAAGATATCTGCTGAAACAGGAAGAAAAGTTGGGAAACAGAGTCAAGCCCAGACACACCAAGATAACTTTGACTTGGGAGTACAGTCACTTATACCTTCCTTGTATAGAAAGCAATAAATTCTCTAAAGGTCAGGATTATCACAGGAGAATATTCCACTCTGAGTACACTGGTGTTCAAGATTTGATTTCCGAGGTTAAATAGCTTAATGGAGAACAGCGTACAGACCTGTACAAGGCTATCCTT
>NC_057748.1:11152915-11171538 GCF_004010195.1 Chiloscyllium plagiosum | reverse complement strand
AACACTACCAGGTCCAGGACAGAAATGTCAGCACAGCAGCAAGGTGTTTTATTTAAAGTGGCAAGAACTGGAAAATCAGGGTCATTCCCACAGATACAACAGAAGCAGTCACCCTGTTTGCAACTGGTCTCGCCAGATGTACAAGGAGGAGATCACACTGAATGGCAAACAGAACTTGTTCACCTGTTTTCCCAGTTATAAAACGGACGGTGTTTCTGGGAAGTGTTAAGCCATAACATCTGTCTGTCAAGTACCCTCCCTTTTTTAGTATCAAGTCAGCAGACACTAAGCATTCGCAGTCGTAATCCAATTTCCTGCAATGGCTGGAGACTACAGCTTCCTTCACTCCGACATTGCTCAAGAATTTGCATTTCCTATTTCTTATTACGAGAAACTTCTCAAACCCATTTTAGGTGTTCCACCAAAAGATTTCTGATCAAAAGGCTTCTACAAAGAGAGTCAGAGGGCACGCCATACTGCAGAATGCTTTAGGCAATTCTACAAATATATTCTCAGGAGAATTCCATTTGACTTTATGTGAAGTGGTGATTAAAGGGAGCAGGGAAGGTGAAGGGCAGATTTAATGGAAGAGTTTAAATGTTGAGGTGTGTTCATGGGGTTATTAAACTAATTCCATTGACGGGAAAGCTAGTAACCACAGGAAACTGATTTAAGATAATTGGTAAACGAACCAGAGGCAAGACCATTTTAAGCACACTGAGCTGTTATGTTCTAGAAACATTCACCAGTAACTTTCAACACAAGAAGAGGAAACTGCTGATGTGCTTTGTTGTATGCCCATTGTCTTGCTCACTGCCCTGTTCTCCCCCCGTACTGTCCCAATCACCAATCCAGTCTCTGCTCCCTGAAACACCCACTCAGTGAGAGAAGGACAGCAAGCAAAAGCGGCAGATGAGCAACGAGGGCTTTTCTCCAGCAGCTCTTTTAGGTGAATCATTTCAGGCAAGGTGACCACATGGGCTGTAGTCATGGTGCCAGAAAACACAACCTTCCAGACAATGTTCAGATTGGATTTTGTTGTGCAAGGTCATCAGGATCCAGGAGCAACCCTGCAAAGATATCAAGGAGCTACACCTCACTGGGTATAAATAACACATTGTGGGTGGAGTTAAAACACCTTGGAAGAAGCTCACTGGCAGATAGAGTGGGGCCCACTCGAAGAGGCAGAGCACATGGATACAGATACGAAGATAGGAGTTACCAGGTAATGACTATCCAATTTTAGCACAGCGTATCTAAAGATTACCATATTCAACAGTATTTAGGATAAAATGCGAGCATTAATTGAAGTCTAAGCCAAGTCCTTGACATTGCTTTTCCCTTGAACAGAGTTGAACCTAATTTCAACAGATGGCATCAAATCACACGTTGAAAATGCTTATTTATTTCACAAAGTGGGAACATTTTTTGCTACTCACCAGCTCTCTCAGCCAGAGGCAGCAGCCTAGGGACTTTGGTGGCCTTGCACCTAGTGTCTACCTTCCCCCACACCCCTGTAAGTCTGTCTTTCATTTCCTTTCTGAAAGTTAGCAGCATTTGGTCAAAGATCAGGGCAGGGGCAGGACAAGTGCAGCCTCTAGGCAGTCACCAGCTTGGCAGGAATTTGGGGTACTGACTGTAAGAAAAAAACTTTTTTAAAGAAAGAAAGAATATGGAAAGAAACAGAATTGAAAGTCAGACAGACAGAGTTCCACAAAGTTCAGTGAATCTTTGAAATTCTCAACCACAGAGGGCTGTGGAAGCTTAGTAGTAAAGTCACTTCAAGACTAAGAAAGTCAGATTTCCATTTACTGATGACACAAAGGGATAGTGGAGAGAAAGTGGTGGAGCTACACAATTTGCCATGATCGGGAGCAGAACAGGCTCAAGGGGCTGAATGGCCTCTTCTTACTCTAACATTCAGATGACATTCACGTACATCTGTGTATAATGCAGTTGTGAAAATGGCTGCTTTCTCAAACAGACACTTGTACAACAACAGATCAGCAAAGTGTGGACATTTGGTATATATGCAAAAAAAGTATGTTCAAATTATTTATTGCAAAAACATTCCAATATAATTTATGTGATACTTGGCAGCAAGGTCTGTTGGTTTATATTACTAAGAGTATAAGAAACAGCTCAGTAGGCCATTCAGCCCTTCAATCTGTTCCTGAAATCAATAAGATCATGGCTGATCATCTACTTCAACAACATTTCTCCACATTGTGTCCCTGGATGTTTTTAATATATAGAAATCAATCTCTGTCTTGAACACACAGTCAACAGCTGAGCTTCCACAACACTTTGAGGCAGGGAATTCCAAAGATTAACCACCGTCGAGTGAAAAAAAATCCTTTTTAACTCAGTCCTAAATGGCCTGACCCCTAATTCTGGTTCTAGACCCTACCCCAACAACCCATGCCCCAAACTGAAAATCTTCCTGCACCTACCCCCATTAACCCCTTTATAAAACTGTGCATGCATGAATGAGAACAGGGCAGTATGGTAGCTCAGTGGTTAGCACTGTTGCCTCACAGCATCAGTGATCCAGGTCTGATTCCACCCTCAGGCCACTGTGTGGAGTTTGTACGTTCTCCCTGTGCCTGTGTGGGTTTCCTCTGGGTGCTCCGGTTTCCTCCAAAAGACGTGCAAGCTAGGTGGATTGGCCATGGCAAACATGAGGTTACAAGGATGGGTCTGGGTGGGATGTTCTAGAGAGTCAGTGCAGACTCAATAGGCCAAATGGCCTCTTTCTCTAGTGCAATGATTCCATGAGCACCTCACTCCAAACTCCAGACAATAGGAAAGGTCCGGTCTATTTATTTTTTCCATAAGACAAACCTACCATCCCAGGATGGAGTCTAGTGAACCAAATTTGCACTCCTTCAAATGGCAAGTACATCTTTAATTGGGTAAGGAGATCAAAACTGCACACAATACTCCAAACGTGATCTCACCTGGACTCTGCAGGATATCTTCACTCCTTTACTCAAATCTTCTTGTAATTAAAGCCAACATACCATTCACCCTCCCAGCTGCTGTTATACCTTCATGTCAACTTGCAGCAACTTTTCAACAAAGATACCAAAAAAGACTATGTGTATTAAAACTTTCCAGCCTCACCACTGAAATTCCATCCAAACCAAATAAAGAATGGCTAATAGCACACTTCACCACATTGTATTCCATCTGCCAAACTTTTACCCACCTGCTTAGTCTCTGAATCCCCCTTTAAGCATTTTGGCATCCTCTTCCAAAGTCCACCTAGTTTTTCTAGTCATCTGCAAACTTGGAAATATTGCACTTAATCCCCACATCCAAATCATCGACATTAGTTTGTGAAAGACTGGGGCCAAAGCACTGATTTTTGTGGTATCTAATGTGAAGTCATTTCCCCCCAACATCTCCTGCAATCTTTGGGGGCAGAGGGGCCGAGGTGCAGGTTTGCTCCAGGACCATCACACCAGAGTTGGTTGGGGGGGAAGATCAAGGTACAGCTCTTTCAGTAACACCAGCACAAACAAGGATCAAAACAGTGCCCTTCCGTGTTTCCAAGGCTGGAACCGAACCCAGGTCCCTGGAGCAGGAAGAAGATTTTGATGCGTTGGGTGTTTGGGGGCAGGACCTAGAACCACAGAACAGGAGCGGGGTCAGACAATTTAGGACCAAGTAACTTTCACTCAGAAGGTGGCTAATGTTTGGAAATTCCCTGCCCCACACAGTGTTACGGAAGTTCAGTTGTTGATTCTGTTCAAGACAGTTTTTAAGAGCTGTCAGTTAGTTTGCACAACCCCACCTCATCTTCAGCAAAGCCTGGGCGATCCAAGATGGCGGTCAGCAGCACAGTGGCTGGCAAGGCTGGGCAGGACTAAGCACAGCAAGGAGCGACCACAGACCCATGGCTTAAGGACTGTAACATTTAACACTTTACTTTCCTACATTATACTAAGAACTGTAATATTAAAACTTTTAAACTTAAATTTTTTCTATTTGTGTGCAAAGAAAATTACAGCACAGGAACAGGCCCTTCGACCCTCCAAGCCTGCGCTGATCCAGATCCTCTATTTAAACCTGCCACCAATTTTTTAAGGATCTATATCCCTCTGCTCCCTGCCCATTCATGGATCTGTCAGATACATCTTGAATGATACTATCGTTCCTGCCCCTACCACCTTCGCTGACAACACATTCCAGGCACCCACCACCTTCTGCATGATGAGCTTTCCACATATCTCCCCTAAACATTTCCCCCCTCACTTTGAACTCGTGATCCCTAGTAATTGAGTCCTCCACTCTGGGGAGAAAAAAAGCTTCTTACTATCCACGCTGTCTCCACCTCTCATGATTTTGTAGGCCTCAATCAGGTCCCCCCTCAACCACCGCCATTCCAATGAAAATAATCCTCATCCACTCAACCTCTCCTCATAGCTGGCACCTTCCATACCAGGCAACATCCTGGTCAACCTCCTCTGCAGCCTCTGAAAAACATCCACATCTTTTTAATAATATGGCGACCAGAACTGTACGTAGTATTCCAAACGTGGCTGAACCAAAGTCTTATAAAACTGTAATACGACCTGCCAACTCTTGCACTCAATACCCAGTCAGATGAAGGAAAGCATGCCATATACCTTCTTGACTACTCTACTTACCTGCATTGTCAACTTCAGGGAACAATGGACCTGAACACCGAGATCTCTCTGTACTTCAATTTTCCCCAGGAGTTTTCCATTTACTTCATAGTTCGCTTTTGAATTAGATTTTCCAAAATACATCACTTTGCATTTGTATGGATTGAACACAATCCGCCATTTCTCTGCCCAACTCTCCAATCTATCTATATTCTGTTGTATTCTCTGACAGTCTCCTTCACTATCTGCTACTCCACCAATCTTAGTGCCATCTGAAAACTTGCTAAATGAGGCAACCTACACCTTCCTCCAACTCATTTATGTATATCACAAACAACAGTGGTCCCAGCATGGATCCCTGTGGAACACCACTGGTCACAGGTCACCATTTTGAGAAGCTCCCTTCCACTTCTTCTGTCTCCTGTTGCCCAACCAGTTCTCTATCCATCTAGCTTGAACACCCTAGACCCCATGCAACTTCACCTTCATCAGCCTACCATGGGGAAGCTTATCAAACATCTTACTAAAGTCCATGTTTATGATATCTACATTTGTTCCCTTAATCAACTTTGTCACCTCTTCAAAGAATTCTATTAGGTTTATAAGACATGACCTTCCCTGCACAAAATCATGCTGCCTATCACCGATAAGCCCATTTTCTTCCAAATGGGTATATATCCTATCCTTCAGTATCTTCCTCTACCATTGACGGCAGGCTCACAGGTCTGTAACTATCTGGCTTAGCCCTGCTACCCTTCTTAAACAAAGGGACAATGTTAAGAATTCTCCAGTCCTCTGGGACCTTCCTACATGGCTGTAGGAAGGGTGACATTGTACATTTTTCACTGTACTCCTGTACTTGTGTACATGTGACAATAAAATTTTCATTCTCCTTGAGCCTTGTAAAATTTGTCCTTTTTTGTAATACAAAGTGTGCGCAAAACCTCAAATAGGTTACAATGAACTCTCAGGTAGAAGCACCTTTGAGGTCAATTAACCATACATCTCAATCACATGGGGAGTTTTTAACATACACAACTGTACCATTTTGAACAGCAAGTCTAAGTGGCGTGTAAACTTGACAACTATCCCCACTCCTGAAGGCCTCATCTCACACTGGAATGTTATCACAGGCAAGGGACCAAAGATGTCTTGGCAGTTTTCCAGGCCTTATCTGAACTAACCAAACATCATTCTTTGAGCCCACACTCAGTCTCTCCCACTAGAAGAGATTTGCAAAAACAAAATCAAAGGGGCAAAAAAAGCTAAGTAGCTTAGCAACTGTTATTATACATATTTAAAATAATAAACATGCAAATCTTGAAGATGTTATTTTGAAAAATGCTCTCCATAGAGCAGAATTAAAAACAATGCAACACAGCAGTCAATGCATCCATTAAGCTGTGTATAAGCTAACAATTTTTGTAAAATTCCGACTTCGACACTCAAGAAGGCAAAATGAAAGAGTCATAAAGTGATTATCTGTTCTCTGGAGACTCTGAAGAGAACAAACAAGTCTCTGTATCATCAAAACCACATCCTGTCAGCAGGAAATCTGTGCTTCAAGAGTAGAATAAAGGTTTAGAACTGCAAAGCACAGCTGAAGGTCAGAGAACCACTGGAATGAGCTTGTATGCACCTTTTCTGATCAGAAATCCCTGTCTGGCTTTAAAACGAGCAATCGTCTGAACTTGTATAGCACCTCCAATGGAAAGGCCATCTCAAAAGAGAGACACACCTCTCTTTGTTTGCACTGAGACATGGGTAACCAAGGGCACTTCTTTGATGCCCCAACAAATGTGGAGCAGAGGCCTTTAGGCCAGCCGAGATGACAACGGCATGCTCCTTCCCTTGACGGTCTTCAGTGACTCACTTAGGTGCATGGCATTCAACACACATTTACAAACATTCCCAACCATTTGAGGTGACGGGAGATCAGAAGGGCTGTTGTGGTGCTGAGGCAGAATCCCTGCTTCTGATCCAGGAGGTCTGGGTTCACGTCACACCTGGACCAGAGGCGCATCATAACATTCCTGAACAGGCTGATTTCAAAATATCTAGAAGCTAAATGTTCTAGTTGCACAACAGCAGTGTCCTGACCCCTGAACCATGGAGACCTGGGTTCAATAGCAAGTCTTTTATCTACGGTGGGGGGAATTCAAAACTAGGGGGCATATTTAAGGTGACAGGAGAGATATTTTAAAAAAAGGACACAAAGGGGCAACTTTTTTCTTTTTAAACACAGTGGAATGAACCAAGGAAGTGGTGGATGCAGGTACAGTTACAACATTGAAAAGACATTTGGCTAAGTACATGAATGAAAGAGGTTTGGAGGGATATGGATCAAGTGCAGACTGGTGGCACTAGTTTAGTTTGGGAACTTGGTCACTGTGGACTAGCTGGACTGAAGGCTCTGTTTCCATGTTGTATGACTATGTTCTACCTGATCCAGGGGTATGTAATAACATCTGAGCAGGAGGATTAAATATATATGTTGGTGGGGAGAAACATTTCCCTTTAGTATGGGGGGGGGGGGGGGGGTCAATAATCAGGGTGTATGGTTTCAAGGCAAGGGCCAGGTGGTTTAGAGGGGATTTGAGGAAAAGTAATTCACTCAGAGGGTGGTGGGGATCTGGAAGAGTGGTAGAGTTATCCTCAAAACATTCCGAGATGAGCACTCAAAATGCCAAAGCATACAAGGCTACAGGCCAAGTGCTGGAAAATGGGATTAATAGATGCTTGATAACCAACATGGACATGATGGGCTGAAGGTCCCCTTTCCATGCTCAGAACAAAACTCTATTACCAGATTGAAGTTAGATTTCAATTTGCTTTACAGGAAACCGAACACGTGGTTTTGGGCTGTGCCCCGTACCAAAGCCTCGAAGTTCAAGTACAAAAACAAACCTTCAAAAAGGCAACTTAGCAAATTCCCAAACTTAAAAATAAAAGTAGGATGGGTTTGGGAAGGGGGATTGCAAATTGCTGAAGCTCAACTCCAAAATCAATTTGCTTTCCAGAGGGATTGAATCTATAGACAATGTGGTACATTTCACAATTTCGGATCCACTGGGTTCAGACGATAAACACACCAACCAACAGGATTCTGAGTCACACGTGGGCATTTGTAGCTGTATGGAACAGTATTACGAATGGCCTCATTCAAGAAGGAACATAAAAAAAGAGGAGGGCTGGAAGACTTTAAGAAAGGATTTCAATTCTTGACTCTACCTGATGAGCAATGTTGCATAAAAGGATTGGATATAAATTTACTAAAGTCCCACCCACAGGGCAATCAGGCTGTGATGTAATGGGTATGATATATATACACATCAATATAGTTTATTTTAAGAGTCTGGATTTTCAACTAGTGGCATGTGGGTTTCGGTTGCACATCAGGTGGTTCAACAGTTAAGTTGTCAGAATTCCTGGAGCCATGCTATTAAAGTAGTATGCAGACAGCAGATCAGAAAACATGATCCATCAAGCCAGATTCGAGTCTGTCAGCTGGGACCATTGCAAGGCATTCTCCACTTCCAGCTGAGGAAACTGTAAAATACTTGTAAAATACAGTCCAGCCATTTCTTCCTTGTGTGTTCAGGACAACACACAAGAAAGTTGAAAACAAAACAGTAATTTTGTGGTACAGTCTCTCACTTTATCTAGAAGAGTAAACAAGAGCAAGGAGAGATGAGAAAGCATCCCTTCTGCCAACGAAAAACACAGCTATTCAGTTTTTTTTAAAAGAAATTTTGAGAGGGAGGAGAGCTCATTTGTGACTATTTAGAAAGCGGAACATCAAAACTGCTTGACTGCTCAGTGCTCTACACAGACATTACCACAAGCTTATTTCATCTAAACCCCTTCAGCATATTTTCTATTCCTTTCCCCTTCTGTATTTATGCAGCATCCCCTTAAAACACTTTGCCTCAAGTAAAAGGTAAAGTTCCCAGAGTCCCACTGGGCAGCTTTCTCATGGGAGGGGGAGAGAGAGAGAGAGAGAGAGAGCGCGAGAGAGCGAGAGAGCGAGAACTGGTGAGGGAGACCACACCAGAGATGAAGACGGGGGGGGGGGGGGGGGGGGGAAGGAGGAAAAAAAATGAGAGCTGCTTAGTAAACTCAGCCAAGTGCAGGAATTGAACCCTCCCCCACTATTCGTCTCCCTCTGCTTTAAGTACACCAAACAACAGCACTCTCGACTCTGGATGGACAAACATCTTCATCCAAAAGATGATTTACAGGAAACTGCATCAAGACCATCTGAGCACGAATAGGGTTATCACAGTGATAGGAAGTGATTAGCCTCCAACAACCACAACAGGGTAGCCATGAATAACCAGTGGAGGGTAAATGTTTGATCAATGCATCTGAAGGTTTCTTTATTATCAATTGAGGGGAAACGTCTATCACTCAAATTCTAGTAAAACGTATTCTGGTGACTCCAACAATGAGGGATAACTTGCCCAAGCAGCAGTAAACATTTTGAAATGTAATGTGCAGAGGGAGGCTGATTACACTGGTATCTTGGAACTGTCAGCTCTCATGTGGAGCTTCTGTTATCCCCCAAATCAAAACGTCAGAACGTGTGGGCGAAACAATTTTGAAAAACCTATTGTAGCCTAGAAGTAGTGGAGGGTCTGTCTGTGTCTGCGTCTGCCTGTCTGAGTCTGCCTGTCTGCGTACAAACATTTTCCTTTCACAAGGATATTTAGAAAGAGTGAACAGTCATGATTTTCCCTTCCCTCCTGGTGCCTTCCATTGTGTGACACAGAATGGGTGAACTGATAATATCCTTTATTGGTGCAAGCCGCCAGAGTGGAGATCACCGAACACGTTGAAAGACTTCATGGGAACATACAGAAATAAAAGGTGTTGGAGGAAGCACTCGAACCTCTCAATGGCCCAGGATCAAGGTAACAAAAGTAGCGAGAATGGCACTGGATTAGCAACCCAGAGGCACAGACTACAGCTCTAGTGACATGGCTTCAAATCCTGTTGTTTATTGGCTATTGTTATGGGCAATAACACCAATCCATGAACAAATTTTCAAAAAAATTCTATAACCTCGTATCCAACAAAGACCTAGCAAATTTCCCACTAACCCAGCAATAGGTTCATTCTGCACATCAATTCGTTTGGCTCAATGGTCATTCTTGGTGAAATATTCTTCTTTGCTCCCCTGTTTGCCCAATTCCCTTCCAGATACATTGACTTATTTTCAAAATCACTAGCAACACTAATATTATTTAAGATGGCGCAGACTGAAAGACTAATGTCTCAGGAGTTGGACCAAAAGGTGCCCAAAGCTTTCTGTAACTGGTTCTCTCTTTACACTTAACTACTAAGAACCTCATCCTTTGATAGCCTTGGGAAATACCATCAAGAATCCCACACATTAAAGATCCACTTTACAATTCCACCACTAAGAACATCCATTAGGATATCTTGCAAACGTAGCTGTGCAGGAGGAGGAAAAGATGGCGATCATTCAATCCATCAAACCTCTTCCGCCATTCAATTTAGATATAGCTGCTTTGTGTCTCAACTTCAACTCAGAGTCACAGACCCAAAGCACAGAAAAACGTCCTTTGGCCCATCACATCCGTGCTAGTCATCAACAACCATCTCTGCTCAATCTCATTATTCTAGCCCTATTTTTCATGATTTGGCCCATAGCCTCGTATGCCTTGACATCTGGCTACTCTACTTTAGGCTTACAGTTACAGAACTGAATCAGAGTTCTGAACTTTTTTGTTTTATTCATTCACATCACGTGGGCATTGCTGACTAGGCCAGCATTTATTGCCCATCTCCAATTGACCAGAGGGCAGCTAAGACTCAACCACATTGCTGTAGGTCTGGTGACACATGTAGGCCAGACTGGGTAAGGACAGCAGATTCCCATCTCTAAAATGGGCTTAGTGAATCACATGGGTTTTTACGACAATGGACACTGGTTACAAGGTCATCGTTAGGCTAATTTTAACTCTAGATCTTTTAAAAAATAAACTTAATTCGAATTTCACCATCTGCCTTGATGGGACTTGAACTCTTTTCCCCTATAGCATTAGCATGGGTCTGTGAATTACTAGTCCAGTAACATGACAACCAGCTCAACTGAACCCCAGCCTTAAACAGCTTTGTCTAGGGTATAGAGAGTTCCAGATTTCCACTATTCGTCTTGAAGAAAGTGTTCATTTGCATTACCCTGAATGGTATGCTTCAAACTTTAAGAATTGCCTCAAACTTTAAGAATTGCCTCAGTTTTAGCAATTGCTTTCTTCGGTCTCCACAAACAACATCTTTAAAAATCACCTGAAACACCTCATTTTGATCATCCCTTACCTTAACATTCAAGATTCCAAAGGATGAAAAAAATGGAATGCACCTAAAACCTAGGATCAATTGTGAAAGACAGGCCTCATTTCTATAAAACTAAGGACAGCCACCCAAAACCAGCTGGAGACACATGGAGATCAAACTCGGGCATCGAGTGAGGAGCATTAGAGGGGCACTCCTCCTCTGCTCAACCCAAAGTTCATAGGTCAGAAAAACAAAACGTTAAAAGCCTTATACATCAGGATCTCTCTTAGGGTTCAGCTATTGCCCTCCAAACCACTTAGACCTCCCGCTAAAATCACGAAGATCTGAATAACAACTGAACAGAGGATAGGAGGCAAAGGGGGTGACCTTGAGGTTTATAAAACCTGAGGGGTATAGATAAGGTGAATAGCAAAGGTCTTTTCCCCAAAGCAGGGGAGTTCAAAACTAGGGGGCATATTTTAAAGGTGAGGGGAGAAAGAAGTTTTTTTAAAAAAAGGCAATTTTTTAAAAAAATAAGTGTGGTTCCTGTGTGGAATGAACTTCCAGAGGAAGTAGTGGATGTGGGTACAATTACAATTTTTAAAAATCATTTGGATAAGCAGGTGGGACTAGTTTAGTTGGGAACATGGTCGACGTGGACTGGTTGGACCAAAGGAACTGTTTCCATGCTGTGTGACTCTATGACCCTATATTCAGAGGCAGAACTTCACCAGCTTTAGGGCAGATATTCAAAGGGCACAGCAGTGTCAGAGAGACTAAGTATCTGCGCCAATTTAATTGCCCATCTCCCTCTGGCTTCTGCACGGGCAGGGGGTAACAGGCAGGTTTGATGCCCTTATTGCTCTCCGAAATGAAGTAGTTTCTGCTCAAGACTTGAACACCAACAGTTGAGATCCTCCAATCACAGCAGGCCAACCGCAGACAGGGCTGCATTTACGATCAGTTTCTCATTCTTGCCCAGAATGTTCCCTTCGAACCTTGATGATGTGAAGATCCACTAGTGACACTGCATTCAGTCCACTATCATTGCCCCAGATATCCCAGTTCTGTGAACACCCCCTAAGTTCCCTTAGGAAAAGGGGCACCATTGCATGTTCGCCATTGGCTGAAACCCAGAATGATAGGCACAATAAGGAAGAGGCCAAAAATATCAGCCTAGCCAACGACACTCACATCTCAAAGATTTTTTTATATAATAAAAGAAATTGGGAATTTTTACATGATCAACAAATTTGACACCAGCCAGACAAAGCAGCCTGTTGGTTTGGCAGCCAATCCACCATCTCCAACAATCATTCCCTCCGCCATATAGTCATGCAAACCAGGAGCAGGAGGCGGCCATTCAGCCTCTCCAGACTGCTCTGTAATTCAATATAGTGGTTGACCACACTGTGGCCTGAACCCCACATTTCTCCCTTGCTGACAGTCTGACTCTGCCCAGTTTTGTAGCAGGGTCTTTTCACTCGCAAGGTGAATGCAGTAACCAGTGCACCACAGAAACACTGCTCCAAATGCTCAACGGTACTCAATGGTGTCTACTACAAAGATGATACAACTCCTCAGGCCTGCTTCAACAGAATCCAGCAAATCCAAAACCTTCATCTCCCAGAAGGACAATGGCAGCAGATCGATGGGAACCGCTTGCATGTTCCCCTTCAAGCCCACCATCCTGATGTGGATCTATAATCACTGCTCTTCACTGAGTTGAAGTTTTGGAATGTCCTCCCTATGGGTGTACTTAGAGCACATGTAAAACAGTAATTCATCACCACCTTCTCAATGGCCTCATCAACCTCTCACAAATACAAAGACCATCGACTGAAATTCCACTTCAATTATACAGAGCCTCAACTACGCCAATTATTTGCTCTCACGGTCTGGAGAATGCTGTCAAGGCCACATGCATAGTCAGTGGGATGCTCCAAATAAAGACTGTTGAGCAGAATGCCAGACTTCAGCACTTGCCCAGAAGGTCATATCCCTAAACCGAGGAGTGCAAGTGTTATGGAGTCACACAGGACGGAAACAGACCCTTCGGGTCCAACCAGTCCATGTCAACCTGATATCCTAACCTAATCTAGTCCCATTTGCCAGCATTTGTCCTATATCCCTCCAAACCCTTCCTATTCATGTACCCATCCAGATGCCTTTTAAATGTTGTAATTGTACCAACCTCCACCACTCCCCCTGGTAGCTCATTCCATACATGCAGTACACTCTGGAAAAAGTTGCCTTTAGGATCCTTTTTATATCTTTCCACTCTCACCTTAAACCTATGCCCTCCGCTACCCAGAGGGAAAAAAATACCTTGGCTGTTTAGTCTATCTATGCCCCTCATGATTTTATAAACCCCTATGAAATGGGTTTGGTTATAAATCTTATGTCCTGCTTATTTCCTGTCAGCGAGGAGGATGTGGACAATCCAAGGGCCAGTGGACATTGGCGTTACTCAACTACCACTTGTTGCTACATGCAAAGCAGCTGACAGGATGTGGGCTGGAACCCGAGCAAGCAGTCGCATCGCACAAACGAACAAAACAATTGCAAAAAAAAAAAAGGGAACAATGTCTTTCTGACAACACAACTCCTACAGCACTCATCGGGGACCAAGAGTGTGCTGGGTCCCACACCTGTTGGAAAGTTTTGAAACGTCACACTGCAAGAAAATTCGTGCCCTTGTGTAAGAACCAGAAACTGCGCACTTTCAAAAAACGATGGTGAGCAAATTCTAAACAAGTGACTCGGCAAAAGGCATTCAAGTCACCCTCAACAGCAATATGCCACTGGCCCCAGGCTTGCTGCAGAACCCATGGCCTTCCTCCAAGAGTCACACAGCATGCAAATAAACCCTTCAGCCCAACTCGTCCATGCCAACCAGGTTTCCCAAACTAAACTTTCCCCACTGGTCAGTGTTTGGCCCCATCTCTCACTAAACCTTTCCTACTCACATACCTGTCCAAATGTCTTTTAAAATGTTGTATCTGTACCAACCCTTTCCTCTGGCAGTTTACTCCACACTCAAACCTCCCTCTGTAAAGAAGTTGGTGCTAACATCCAGAAGCAACTTAGAACAATCTTTTCCTCAGCTACAAACTGATGCAATGCACTTCCTGACTTCCCCAAGGTTGGAGGGAGGCGGTGGGGGGTGTGGGGGTGGATAGAATTCAGTCCTTATTCAGCACAATCACGGCCACTCGGTCTGTGGCCTGTAATGACCATACCCTTTCCCCTCAATCCATGGCTCCCTTGTCTATTGCTAAATCTCTCTACCTCAGCCTTCAATAACCCAGCCTCTACTGCTCTCTCATAACAACCTAAATAACACTCAAGAAATCCTCAACCTAGTCTTGAAAAGGGAGGCTCTTCATTTTTCGGCCATTCTCCCTCGTTGCAGACATCTCCCACGAAAAGGGAACATCCTCTCAGCATCCAGTCCCACTGTTCCCAAATAGACCTGGCTTAAGAAAAGCAACAATGCAACACAAACAGTCCAGTACCACACCCCAGTGACCAGCATTCATATGTGAATGCAGATAGAAAATACATTGCAACCAAAGAGGAGCTATGGACTTCTCACTGTTTCATTGTAAAGAGATCCACAAAATACACCTTCCTTTATCACACACTCAAAAATCCTCAATTACAAACAGGAGCAAAGCAGACCAACTCCTTTCAGTGGAGTCAAAATCATGGGTTCAAAACAGAGTTTTCCCAGGTGTCTGGTCAACATTAGGTCTCAACCAACCTCAGGGGAAACCAAGCAGATTATCTGGTCAATATCAGAGTGGTCTTTGCAAGCTTGCTGTACACAACTGGCGGCTGTATTTGCCACAATGAAACAGTGACTACGCTTTAAACAAACACTTAATGGCTATAAAGCATTTTGGAATGTTCAAAGATCAGAAAAAGCACTAATATAAATACAAGGTCCAAGAGTGTGGTGTCGGAAAAGCACAGCCGGTCAGGCAGCATACGAGGAGCAGGGGAGTCAATGTTTCGAGCATAAGCTCTTCATCTCGAGATGTCGACTCTCCTGCTCCTCGGATGCAGCCTGACCGGCTGTGCTTTTCCGACACCACTTTTTGACTCTGATCTTCAGCATCTGCCGTCCTCACTTTCTCCTAATATAAATACAAGTCTTGGACACTCTTGATGCAGTGGTAGTGTGCATACCTTAATGCCAGGAGGCCTGAATTGACGTTCCACCTGCTCCAGATCCATAACATCCCTGAAGTGCATGTTAAAGGCACCTATAAATGCAAGTCCTCCCTTGATCGGAGAGCGTACAAATTCAAGGTTATTCCCAGTTGGTCAGATAGGGTGTTTTTATCTCAAACCAAACCTAACTTAAGGTTTTAGCACACGTTATCAGGAGAATCAATAACATTCTTAGAAAAGCTAAAAGGACAAATGTTTGAAGAGACAAGGTAGGGGAGCAAGGTGCTGAAAAACAAGGTGGATTACACTTTCAGAGAATCACTACAGCTACAACAAACCAGCTGACATTCTTATCAGATATATTATGATACATGTCTGGGGCAGGTGAGATCTGAACCGGAATCTCTGGCCCAGAGGGTAGGGACACTACCACTATATGACCCTCATTGACTCTCATCTATGAGGAATCTAATAAAAGACCTATAGTATTCCAAAGGTGTTTGCTGGCTGGATGGATAAAGAATAATCCTGCTAGCTAAGGAGATCAAGATGACAGGTCAGCAATACCAAGACGGCTGTCACGTGTGGGGTGCTGGAAAAACACAGGTCAGGTAACATCCGAAGAGGAGAATTGACATTTCAGGCATGAGCCCTTTAAGCAGGAATCCCTGATGGAGGGTTTATGCCTGAAACATCGATTCTCCTGCTCCTCGGATGCTGCCTGACTCGCTGCGCTTTTCGAACACCACACTCTTGACTCTGATCTTCAGCATCTGCAGTCCTCACTTTCTCCTAACACCAAGATGGCTGCCAAGCAACCCAGGAAGTGAAGTCAGGAGAATCTTCTTTAGTCATGGAGTGCTGAGAATGTGGAACCAGATGAGGCAGCCGATAAGAAAAGCAAACAAGGGTTGAAGAGGAGAGTCAATCACGGTGGCTGTGGTTAGCACTGTTGCCTCACAGCACCAGGGACCCGGGTTCGATTCCAACCTCGGGTGACTGTTTGTGTGGAATTTGCACATTCTCCCCGTGTCTACGTGGGTTTCCTCCAGGTGCTCCGGTTTCCTCTCCCAGTCCAAAGATATGCAAGTTAGGTGAATTTGCCATGCTCAATTGCCCATAGTGTTCAGGGATGCAATGGTTATGTGCATTAGTCAGGGGTAAATGTAGGGTAATAGGTAGGGGAATGGGTTTGGATGGGTTCCTGTTCTGATGGTCGGTGTGAACTTGTTGGGCCGAAGGGTTGTTTCCACACTGTAGGGATTCTATTCTATGAAGAGGAAAGGAATTTGAGAATGGAAACTGGAGGCTGGAGAATGGAAGGCGGCTGACATGGAATCTGATCGCTAGCATGGACTAGGTGGACTGATTGGCCTACTTCCGTGTCTTGACAGGCAAAATTCTAGGATCTACAACTTAAACCCAAAATCTCGGAATTACCCGTATAATTAGCATCGCGGCTGGAAGTACAATGCTAAACCTCAAGTCAGTAATCAAAAAATGCGTTATCATTGGAAGATTACGAATGGCTTGCTTTCTTAATATAATCTTAAGCACAAAGTAACTGGTATTAGGTTCAGCCAAACCTCGACCTGACAGGCAACATGCCAAAAAAGCACAGTATTGATCTTGGGCCAAGTGCAAAAACGACAAGCACAGTTGGTATTTGGAAGAGAATACTGAACATTGGGCCAAAGTATTTGTTAGGGGGTTGATCCTGCTGTCCATTTGCAGAATCTGTACTCCTGACTGCTGTCTACATCCATAAAAGGTATAATCTCACCTCAGCATCAGACCATTGACAGCACCTTGCAGCCTCTATCACCGTGAAAGGACCAAGAGCAGCAGATAAATAGGAAGACCACCACCTAGTAAATTCCCCTCCAAGGCAAACTACCCTGCCACGCAATTATAATTACTGCTTCAGCTCACTTGGTTAAAGTATTGGGAGTTCGTCACTAACAGCAGTGTCAAGTGTTATTGCAGCACCACCATCTTGAAGGCACTTAGGGATGGGCAATAAAATGTTGGTTTAATCAGTGACCCCTTGAACAAATTCACAAGAGAAAGGAATTAGGGATAGAAGATAGCCATTCAGCCCCTCAAGCCTGATGTACCACCTGGTAAGATCCAATTGTAGCCTCAACTCCACTTTCCTGGATGTTCCCCCCATCCCCCTCAATAACTTGTTGATTAATGTGTCTAATTCAGTCTAGAGAATATATGTAAAGAAGAATTCCAAAAAGCTAGTGACATGTTAAAAATGGAAAAAAAAATCCTCTCCCCTCCAAAGATACACAAGAACCAGACTGAAATGGAGACACCTCGCCCATTGTTTTAAAAAACATCATCCTGCATTTATCATAAGCTCAGGATGCCCCCAAAACACTTTAGCAAGTGCAGTGATAGCAATTCTAAAAAGCTAAGGTGTCTCTACACTGCAAGATCCCAGAAACAGCAATCCAATAGCGTGGTAATGTGTCATGCTCATGTCTACAGGAGGCATCTGAAATGTCTTGGGATGATTCAGTGCCACCAGTCTTCCTTATTAGTGTACAAGTTGCTGATACCACTCAGGTAGGATGCCCCGAGCAGAAGATGGACTTAATCTTGACTAACAGTAGATGTTTATTCTATAGTACTTAATGGCTAGATACATTACAACCAAAACACAGCCCTTAGATCTCAGGTTGGACTCAATTGTAAGTTTGTTTTTATTCATTAACTGGATGAGGGAGTTGCTAGCTGGGCAGGGTTTATTGCTCCTCTCTAATTCCCCAGAGGGCAGTTCAGAGCCAATTACATTGCTGTGGGTCTGGAGTCACATGCAGGCCAGGCAAGGATGTTTCCTTCTCAAAAGGAAATTAATGAATCAGATGGGTTTTTCCAACAATGACTGTTAATGGCTAATCGACTCAACTCTAGATTTTTAATTGCATTCAAAATTCCACCATCTCCCGTGATGGGATTTAAATGCAGGTCCTCAGAGCATTACATGGGTCCCTGGATTGAGAGTACAGTGATAATACCACTAGACCATCGCCTCTCCTAATTAAATGTTTAGCTACAGAGAATTAACAGGAAGACAACCCAACACAATTGGGTTGCTTCTCCAAGACACAACTCTTTTACATCACGATGGTCAGAGTCCAAATAGTGACGTCAATTATCTTTCAGGTACTAACTGCCTTATGCAATAACAATCATTGTGGGGAAAAAATGAATGATATTAGGAAGGGATTAACATTGCCAAGACAGCTGGGCAAATACCGCAAGCTGCCCACAAATTCTATTTTAATCTTAAGTGATTTGGGTCTGAAATGCATTACCTGCAAGTATGGAGGAGGTAGGTTCAATTGAAGGACTCAAGGAGAAACAGTGTTCAGGGAAAAGGCAAGAATCAGAATGCTCAGAGAGTCAGCACAGACATGATGGGCCAAGTGGCCTCCTCCAGCACCCCCCCCCCACCTCATCCCCCACCTGGCCTCCTCCAGCACCCCCCTACCT
>NC_057748.1:11136728-11152867 GCF_004010195.1 Chiloscyllium plagiosum | reverse complement strand
TTTTAAACATTGTTACTGAACATGCATCCACTACTTCCTCTGGACACCCATTCCACACACAAACCACTCTCTGTGAGAAAAAAGTGGAGATCTTCATGTCTTTTTAAAATCGTTCTCCTCTCCCCTTCAAAATTTGCTCCCTAATCTTGAAAGCCCCACCCTAGGGAAAGGACACCTGCCTTTCACCTCATCTGTACCCTTCATGATATTATAATCCTCTATAAGGTCACCTCTCAATCTCCTCTGCTCCAGTGAAAGAAAACCCAATCTATCGACCTGGATGTAGGTGTATTCATATTCAGTTATGATGTGTTCAATGTTGATGCAGGCTCAAATGGCCAACTCCTGCCCCCAATTCTCTCACACTGTGTTCAGGACAGCATTAGTAGATTGGGAAAGGGGAGGGATAGATATCTTGTTTGTTTTTATTTTTACAATGCACTTGATTCCCACAAATAAAATCAACAGGTACAAGTACAGCACATGCAGTATTCCACATTGCAGTTTCAAGGTTTTAGGTCCTCTTCTTCCGCGTTGGCTCCAGCACATTCGGCTTCCTTCCCCCACCCCCCTCCCCATCCCCCTCTGCTGGGTATTTTGAAACAAATTCACATCTGAAAACGAAACCTTAAAACATACAAGCATCATCTCCAACAGCACAAGGCTGTGTCGTTAACAGCATTAACCCATTATAATTGTCACCTCAAATGACATCGCGACCTGTCAATTTTACACTTTTTTTTGGTTAATATCTTCCTGCTTTCAGAATTTCCACTCATCTAGACAAAAGGTGATCTACCATGGAGGAGGAAGAACGAACATTTAAATTCCAAGGAGCTCAAAACAGAATTATACTTCCTTTAGAAACAAGGTTTCATCAAGCGCAGTATTCGGAGTGCGCAGTGTGGTATTTGATCTGAACAACAGTTATAAACAGGAAATCAATACTCAACCCTCAGTCTTTACAAGATAGATTGCCATCTCCACCAGCTTCTTTCACCCTGTTCCCCAACTAAGACAAAACATTATGCCCCTCCCCTCCCCTCTACTCTACTCTATCCCAAGGGAGATTCGTTTGGAGAATAGCACTCAGAGTTCTGGTCAATACAATTGTGCTCAATCAGGTTAAACCCACTGATATTACAGCTAAGAAAATACAAGGATGGATCTGCATGAGCATTTGAACCCACCAGATAAGCACATAGCCTACCAGGAAATTAGCACTTCCGTTTAGTCAGGAGGTGCTGCATTCTTTGCAGCTATGTGGTTTGGGTTCTTATAATTCTGGTTTATAAAAAAGAATCATCTATAGAACGCCTTTCACAACCTCAGGAACCCTCAAAGCACTTTACAGCCAATGAGGTGGTTTTTCCGTATATCGTCACTCTTACAAAAGCAAGAGGTCCAGGAGTCAGTTGGTACACAGCAAACTGCCACCTTTCTGATCAGCGACAGATGTCGATTGAGGGATAAGTAAGGGGCAGGACATCCCCCCTCTCCTGTTCTTCAATAAGTCATGTCGCAACAGCTCCCTCAGGGTTGGCATGTTTCTACGAATTTCTGAGCAGAAAAGATGATGATGCTGATAACGCAGCCCTCCCTCACTACACTGGTGTATCAGCACAAATTATAGACTGGGGTCATCTGATGGGAGGCCTTAAAATAGTTAACATTTTACTCAAGTAGTCTTAAGCAACAGTGAACCTTTTTACTTCCTGCACCTCTTTTGGAAACTGCGGGCTCTTACTGGTGGCAGTTGCAGATTGTCTCATGAAGAGAAGGTTAGATAGGCCAGGCCTGTTACTCTCTGGAGTTTCGAAGGTGATTTAATTGAAACATACAGGATCCTCAGGGGACTTGAACAGGAAGATGCGGAAAGGATGCTTCCACATGGGGGGGGGGGGGGGGAGATTCTAGACNACCTGGGGCTCGCCCATTTGAGACTGATGGGGTTGGGGGTGGGGGTGGTAGAGAAGAATTCTCAAAGGATTGAGTTTTTGGAATTGCCTTCTTCAGAACCTTGAAGTATTTTGAAGGCAAAGGAAGGTAGATTTTCGATGACCAAGGAGTGGAAAGATTATCAGGGATATGCGGGAATGTCGCATTGAAGGTATAATCAGATCAGCACAATCTTACTGAATGGTGGGACCGGCACAAAGGGATAAGTGGCCAACTCTCATTTGTAAACAGTTCCTCAGATTCCATCACCTTCAGGATTTTTCCCAAAGGGACCATATTCTACTCAAACCCTTGACAGAGCGGTGTCAAACTCTACCGTGGGGAGGTTCCAGCTGCTAAGACACATTATCTTATGATCAGACTCAAACTCACACCCGGAGTACGTTTGAGATCTGCAACAGGATCTTAAGCTGCTAGAGGGTGAGAAGAAGGATTAAAACCACGCACTAATTTTATTAATTGAATGATTGTATTACCTTCCTTAAAATTACAGCTCAACACAGCCTGGGGATCAAATGGGGAATCCACCTGATCAGTCTCAGTTCCCAAATATTGAGCCACTGAAGGCTCAAGGAGACTGAACATCACAATTGGCCCCACACAGAATGTTAGGATTCATAAAACATGGAAACAAACTCCCTCTCCTTTTCCTCCTCCTCTATCACCAGTCCCTGAAAGAACTGGTTCCCATAAACATTTATAGTTTTAGAGGACTGTGGATTTGAAAGCACAGAGTCTCCACGGTTTTATTACAGCTGCATAAGGGAGAAGGTAAATTCACGTCTCAATTGTATCGCCCTCTATTTACAGGTATGAAGATTCAGGTTCTGCTCTCTGGACATTTTGCAACATTCCTCTTGGCGTTCAAATGTCTCAACTTGTATCATATTTCAGAGAAAAACAAAACTGGTATGTGCATCAACAAGGAACTTGGCACAAACATTAAAATAAAAAGGAGTTTTCAATTTAACCTGCAAATGCCTGAATACACCAGCAGTAGAGTCGCAGAGATTTACAGCAAGGAAACAGACCCTTCAGTCCAACTCATCCATGCCAACCAGATATCCCAACCTAATCTGGTACCATTTGATAAAGTCACAGGTTTAACCAATGTCCACACATTTCTGAATTGAGCATCCCACAGGAGATGCTTCAGCTATTCCAAATAAATAAGTCAGGTAATACATTGACCATTCCTTCTGAGTGGCCAGAATGGAGCCAAACCGACCAGGGAAGGGGAGGGAAGCATTTCTCTCGTCTTCAGTCAGGGAATGGGCGGCAACTTTATACAGGCAATTGACATGGGGAAATCATTTTGCCCAATTTAGCAGGAGCATTACAAACGCCTTTGGAAGCCCGCTGGGTCAGTGTTGGAAATGCAGAAATATTCCTTTTAAGAAAATAAAACAGCTCCAGAGTTAATTACGAATAAGTGATGCTCATTGAACTTTGAATTGAACTGCTCGGTGCATAGGGCTCTTGTGGTACAGTTCCTACCTTTAGACCAGGAGGCATAAGTTCAAGCCCCACCTGTTCCAGAAGGGGTGGATTAACATCTCTGTATGGGTTGATTAGAAAAATGGGTTAAGTGAAAAAAGAGCAAGACACAGATTACCATTGCACCATTATGATAACATCACTGGATTAGCAATCCTGAGGCCCAGGCTAGTGATTTAAGGTCGTGGGTTCAAATCCCACTCTGGCAGTTCTTGGGATTTCAATTCAATTAATTAATCTGGGCAAAAATATATAAAATCCACCTGGGTCAAAAATGCCCCTGCTTTTTTAAAAAAAAAGCAAGAGCTGGGTGTGGGGTTTGATGTGAAAGATTAAAAAAGGTTTGGGTGCTTTGGTGTTCGGGGGGTGAGGGGGGTGGGGTGTGTGGGGGGGGGGGGGGGGGGGGGGGGGGCCAGGGGAGAGAAAGTTCAGTCTTGTGTCAGAACATTTCCGGATAGAAGAAGGAAAAACATTTTAAAATGATGGGTTCTTAAAGAGTTCTTGCTCAGTTGCAGTGTCCCCACTCTAAGTCAGAAGGCCTGGGTTCAAGTCCCAACTACCCCACAGGTTGATTAGAAATATGAAAAAAAGCAGAGTTTCTTTTATTTATTTTATGGGATGGGGGTGTCACTGCTGGGCTCAGCATTTATTGCCCATCCCTAGTTGCCCCTTGAGAAGGTGGTACTGAGCTGCCTTCTTGAACAGCTGCAGTTCACCTGCTGAGAGTTGACCCACAATGCCTTTAGGAAGGGAATTCCAGGATTTTGACCCCCACGACAGTGAAGGAATGGCGATATATTTCCAAGTCAGGATGGTATGTGGCTTGGAGGGGAACTTGCAGGTTGTGATGTTCCCATGTATCTGCTGCCCTTGTCCTTCTAGATGAAAGTGGTCGGGCATTTGGAAGGTGCTGTTTGAGGACCTTTAGTGAACTCCTCACAGGTCCAGATAGTGGACTATGGAGGGGTGCATTTACCTCTTCTGGGGCTGTGTTTCTGACAGTTATCATTGGAGAGGGAGCATATGTCCATTAACACCCTCAAACCCTTGAGAGAGGTGGGCACTGTAGGAGTTGGAGTGAATTACTTCACCGTATAACTCCATTTACAATGTAGTTCCCTCCCTCTCTTCGTTGTTGTTGCAGTGCCCCTGGTGGGCGGTGTTTATCAATCAATCTCTAAGGGCCAGAAGGCTTGGGTTCAAGTCCCATCTGTCCCAGATGTTTATGACACATCTGAACAAGTTGATTTTAATACGAGTGGGTTCTTGGGTGGTATGGGTTCAATGCATTAGTGCCCCCACCAACTCCATTTGATTTCATTTCCTCCCTTGTTTCCCCACCTTTTCTTCTGCTATTTGACACAGCAGTGCTTGCCAATTGTTTAAGTGGGTGATTTGGTAGTGCATTTTGTAAATAAAAAAGTACAACGAAGAGCTGAAATGTTGGGGACACTTGTCGTGCAATCGTAGTATCCCTCCCTCTGAGTCAGGAGACCTGGTTAAAGTCCCTGCTCCATTGGTGTCTCTGAATAGGTTGATTTTTAAAGGATAGTAATTGTTGTTTGGACAACTAGATTGGGGCATTAAGAGAGAGGTGTGTTCTTCTGTAGGGGCTGGAGTGCATTATCTCCCCATCCAAGATGATTTTTGATTTAATTCCCTCCCTTGTTATCACCAGATTTTCTGGATTATGTTACACTACCCCATATAGGCAGAATAGGATGAGGGGGCAGATCCCTCACCGCTGCCCCCCTGACCTGCGCCATTCTATTGGCGAGATAGGCATTGCTGGCCCATTCTTCGACCCCTCGCTCTCCACACCCACAGCAAAGCCCACAACCTACTTGGAAACTGAGCCAGATTCTCAAGTACTGGCGGTTCACACCCCCTCAGAGGTGTCACGTACCACTGTCTGGATTCAGGAACCTTTGGAAAGGCATGCTTAAGAAAGCTGTTGCGCGTTTTCTACACTTCATGTCCACAGCTTCAGTAGGAGCTACGTGGAGAACCAACGAGACATCAGCAATGGCAAGCTTCAACATACTGGCCGGCGGACCGCATTCGATGACTGTTATAGCAGAAATTGTTCCCACCCCCCACCACCCCCAAAAACGAAGTTTTCTGAAAGTCGGTTTTGATTGTGGGCATTCCAAGGCCTTTTATTATATGGAGGAGAAAGTGAGGTCTGTAGATGCTGGAGATCAGAGCTGAAAATGTGTTGCCCTTTCCTGAAGAAGGGCTTATGCCCGAAACGTCGATTCTCCTGTGCCCTGGATGCTGCCTGACCTGCTGCGCTGTTCCAGCAACACATTTTCACTCCTGTTATTATATGTCTCACCATTGCTGTACACAGAGCAGGCATGGAGGTGACAGGACCTGGCAGTTTTTAAATAGGATAGGGGCAAAAGTCCAAGAAATCAGAGGTCGGTCTCCTAACCAGCTCGTCCCTCTGAGCTTCTCCTTCCCCATTTAAACTACTTCTGGGTTTGCTAGGCCCTGACTCAGCCAACTTTTTATGTGCAGCCTTGTGCCTGAGTATCCATGTCAGTGCGTATTTAAAGGGACAGTGGTCTGCAGAGGCATAATTTTCCAATTCAGGTTTCTTAACTGAATATCAGCTCCATGCCCCTTAGTTCAGACCCTCCAGCCAGGATTAAGGACAAGATGATACCTGCATTTATAGAGCACTTTTAACAGTCAATTGTCCAAAAGGTGCAAAGAAGATTATCAAAGTACTGAGGCACAGAAGATACTGGCCAAACTGAATGTGAGGAATTCAGCTCAAATAGAACATCTGGATGGCAGAAGAGATGATAGCTGGCCAACTGTTACTACAAAGGCTCCATGAGTAATGACAAGTTGAACAAAATATCTTTGTCAGAAGCTGAGGAAATATATTTCAACTAAAAAATGTCAGAGTGGTATTAGTTCACAAACTGGACCACTTATGCCAAAGAATGGTCCACACACAACAGCTGGAAGAGTAGCAAATGTAAAGATGCATTCTGTTCAAGGATGGACATCACATTCCAGTGCACAGGAAGGTACTGAACATGCACGCACCTGAGAGATCTCTGACTGGGCTCTCATTCATCATACTGCTCAGTGATTCAGAGTTTGCTGCATTTCCCATTCACCAGGCACTCAAATGCAATTAGTCATGGGGAGCATCGACGGAGATGATTCCCCCATCCTCCGCTTGGGGTACCATATGAAGAGGAGTTGCTGTGTGCAAGGGCTTCAGGATCCTGGAGCAACCTCGTGATGATGTCAGGGAGCTGCACATCACCGAGCACAAATAGCACCGTGAGCAAAGTTTGAACAGATGACAAAGTCTGTGAACACATGGATGAGAACTTAAGTTCTTACCTAGTGTACAGTAGAAGAGCAGAGGCGGACATATCGAGGATTGCCATGTCTGGGAGTATTTACTAATAACGTGTAATAAAGTGTATAACTTTGATGTCAGGTTGATTAAGTAAATTCAAGGACACTCTCAGACTCCAGCTTAGTAATGCAGCAAACCACGCAAGTTGAGAAACAAGCCAATTGTTGCAATTTTAACAAATACAATACTGTACCTTGCCCCTAGGGTTACAGAGCAACTACAGAATCCTCTGCTTTACTGAATAGATTGGGCATGGTATCCCAGGGTTAATGGGCAATGCAGATAAAGCAGGGGGCAGCCATTCAGCCCCTCGAACCTATCCCATCGGCATTCAACAAGATCTGTGATCAGACACGATGGACCTCCATTTCATTTGTTAACAAAAATCCATCAATCTCAGATTTAAGTTTAACTAATCGAGAATGGACTGCCACTTGTAGGAGAGTTTAGAAGAATGGGAAGGGGAGGGGAGGCGGGGTCTCAGAAATCTATGAAATTCTAACAAGATTAGACTGGGTAGATAGATGTTAAGAGAAAACGTGAGGACAGCAGATGCTGGAGATCAGAGTTGAGAGTGCGGTGCTGAAAATGCACAGATCAGGCAGCAGAGGTGCAGGAGAGTCACTCCTGCCCGAAACATCGATTCTCCTGCTCCTTGGATGCTGCATGGCCTGCTGTGCTTTTCCAGCACCACACACTCTCGACAAGATGGATAGTCTCGATGACCAGGGTCAGTCTTAGGATAGGCCATTTCGAATTGAATTGAGCAGAAACATCTGCACCCAGAGAGTGGAGACCCTGTGCAATTCTCTGCCACAGAAAGTAGTTGAGGCCAAAACACTGAATGTTTCAAGAAGAAATTCTTAGGGGGATCAAAGGTTAGAAGGCAGGAAGAGGGGAAAAAGTTGGACGATCAGCAATAGAGATGTACAGCACGGAAACAGACCCTTCGGTCCAACCCATCCGTGCCGACCAGATACCCCAACCCAATCTAGTCCCACATGCCAGCACTGGCCCTTATCCCTCCAAACCCTTCCTATTCATATACCCATCCAAATGCCTTGGATCGAAAGGGCGACATTCGATGTTTGTATTCCTAGGAGACTCAAACCCCAAAACGCCCTGTGTGCCTAGAAGCATTTCCACATTTAACCCCTGAAAAAGGTCTGGCTCAAATACGAGACTGTGCATCCTGGTCCTTGACTTAACAAAGTGGTATTTTCCCGACTGACTCCCCTTTATATCTCCCAGAATGATTCATTCATCCCTGCGTATCCTCAAATTAGCTGCCAGCCATCAGTCCACAGTTCTGTATTGGAACGTTAGCAAAGTTTTTGTTGTTGCTCAACATTGCTATTTATTTTTTCCTTTTGTTAATTACCCACCAAAAGCACACAAATGTTGCAAGTCCTCAAGATGTTGCAAGGGCTTACAGGATATTGGTTTACTGCAGCTGGACGACTGCGAAACTTAACACCATTCTTTCAGAGGTATAATCCAAAAACCCGAACCGAATCTGAAGGGACCAGGGGCTGTTTAGCTGGCCTTTAACACTAGCCACTGTGGATGCTGACAGGCACCATGACCTCCAGTGTCATCCAAGCAGGTACACACTACCCTCGACATCAGCAGCAAACATACAGCCAGCTCCCATATGAATGCAATGACTCTTGGCTTTATCCCTCTGCTGCCTCGCGAGTCCCTTGAGCTGCTTGCCCACAGCACAGCAGCAGGTGGGTCACCATTTCCTCTAGCCAAACAGTGAGATGATTGAAGCCATTAGCACCATTCCCTAAGGCAAAAACACCACCTCCTCCCATTTCCCTAGTCAATGGGCCATGCTTCACCTGGTCACCATTGTGACAGTCCTGTCTCACCCACACTCCTTCCATCATAAAGACCACCTCCTCCAGGAAAGGACCAGAAATCACCGTCATAGAATCATAGAGACGTACAGCATGGAAACAGACCCTTTGGTTCAACCCGTCCATGCCGACCAGACATCCCAACCCAATCTAGTCCCACCTGCCAGCACCCAGCCCATATCCCTCCAAACCCTTCCTATCCACATACCCATCCAGATGCCTTTTAAATGTTGTAATTGTACCAGCCTCCACCATTTCCTCTGGCAGCTCATTCCATACACGTACCACCCTCTCTGTGTGAAAAGTTGCCCCTTAGGTCTCTTTTATAGCTTTCCCCTCTCACCCTAAACCTATCTACAGATTCAATTAATCCAACACTGACCAGGTTGCCATACTCACCCTACACATAAATATCTGATTTATCTAAACCTCAGTTTCAGCTGTCGCATCCTGTCCCAAGCCCTGCTTCCCGACCACTCAGGTTCTCTTTCACCCATTTGAGACATTTAATGACTATGAAACGACAATGAAGCCTACAAATAAGACACACTGGTCCAACCATTCTGCAAAATGAACTGCACAAGAACCAGTATATTAATTTCCCAGCATTACTGCTTTATCCCCCGGAGTGGGGGGGTGGGGTCCAGCACTTCAGCTCTGCCTCCTGCCCACTCCACCCACTCCCCATCTCTCCTATTCCCCCAATCTCCAATTATAGCTTGGTATACTTCCACCCTTACCCTTGGCATGCTTCATAGAATGCCTACAGTGTGAAAGCAGGCCCTTCGGCCCATTGATTCCACACTGACCTTCCAAAGACCATCCATTCAGACCCACATACCAAACCCCACTCCCTTCCAAGCCTATCCCTGTATTTCCCATGGCTAATTCACCTGCACATCCCTGGACACCATGGGACAATTTCTCATGGTTAATCCACCTTAGCTACACATCTTTGTATTGTGGGAGGAAACTGGAGCACCCAAAGATAAACCCACATAGACACAGGGAGAATGAGGGGACAGACAGTCGGCCCGAGGGTGGAATCGGACCAGGGACCCTGGTGCTGAGGGGCGGCAGTGCTAACCACTGAGCCACCGTGCATCCCAATGCTCAGTTCAATTATCTGGAACCACCCCCACACAAAACACTTTGGACTTTGATAAAATTACTTCTTTCGTGAGATGTGGGTGTCACTGAAGAGATCAACATTCACTGGCCATCTCCAATTCTTGAATGGAATGGTTTTCTAAGCCATTCCAGAGGGGCAGTTACAAATCAACTACCCTCCAATGGCCAAGTCTTTGGTCAGCCATGTCTAAATGTCCTCTTTTTTTTTTAAAAAAAGGATTAGTATGCATACTCCTCATACCTTGATGAAGCAATTGGGGAATAACAGATACTCATTATAACTGCACAGTGCTGTTACAACTGGAGCCTTTGCAGCACTTGGTCAAGATTTATTTTCGACCAACCCATTGAGTGATGTTACAATAGGTGGGATTTGTCCAGAGGCAGGAGCATTACCACTGCAGCCGACTCCACCTGAAGGAGCAGCAGCACTTTGAGAGCTTGTGATTTCAAATCAGCTTCTTGGACTATAACCTGGTGACCTGTGACTTCTGACATTGACTGGACCCTGTGCCCTTGATCAGGGTATTTTGCAAAAGCTTTCACTAAATATCAAGCCTAGCATTTACGGGATCCTCAGCAGGAGGAAGTGACATGTGTTCCTTTGAAGGGAAACAGAAAACAATAAAAGTCCCTTTTTCCCCATTCCAAAGGACTGGGATTTGTATAACACCTTTCATTAGCAGTAAATTCTTCATGATCCATTTTTTTTTTGACGTGTAGACTCTTTTGTAATGTAGGAAATGCACAGTTAATTTGCATAGCGATAAAGTGATAAGGTTTGTACTGTGATGAGATAATTATGGTTAGTCAACCTTTGCTTAAAATGATTAGATGTGATTGAAACGAAAGGTGAAACAGGCTGCAGGGGTTAAATAGCACATTACTATGTTCAAAAATCATTCCCCAACATGCGCATCCAAAACACTTTTTTTTAAAAAGGGGCATCAAAATGACATTACTTCCAGGTTCAATGTACCATCATTAGCCCAAATAATATGAGGCTAATATGTTTCATACACAGACAGTCTGACACCATTGTTTTGGGGGTGGGGGCAGGGGGGGTGGGGGGAAGAAACAAAAGCAGAGGTTGCTGGAAAAGCTCAGGGGTCTGACAGCACCTGTGAAGAAAAATCAGTGAATGCTTCAGGACCAAAAATACTGCTCAGTTATTGTACTGATAAGCTCATGAACAATACCTGAATGGGGCACAGCAGGATGGGGACACATGGCTGCTTTCCCCTTGGGTGGGTGGTTTGGATGAAAGGCAGGGGAGTGGCGAGCTACAAAGATGGCCATTTGGATCAGCATCCAGAACTGTAAACATAATGCTCAGCCAAAGGAATGTGCATTTAGAGTCATAGAGATGTACAGCATGGAAACAGACCCTTCGGTTCAACCCGTCCATGCCGACGAGATATCTCAACCCAATCTAATCCCATCTGCCAGCACACGGCCCATATCCCTCCAAACCCTTCCTATTCGTATACCCATCCAAATGTCTTTTAAATGTTGCAATTGTACCAGCCTCCACCACTTCCTCTGGCAGCTTATTCCATACATGTACCACTCTCTGAAAAAATTGCCCCTTAGGTCTCTTTTTAGATCTTTCCCCTCTCACCTTAAACCTATGCCCTCCAAATCTGGACTCCCTGACCCCAGGGAAAAAAAACTTTGTCTATTTACCCTATCCATGCCCCTCAATTTTGTAAACCTCTATAAGATCACCCCTCAGCCTCCGAAGCTCCAGGGAAAACAGTCCCAGCCTATTAAGCCTCTCCCTACAGCTCGAATCCTCCAACCCTGGCAACATCCTTGTAAATCTTTTCTGAACCCGTTCAAGTTGCACAACATCTTTCCATTTCTGTAGCACCGTTCACAGCTTCAGGAAGTCCTAACCTACTTCCCAACCAACATCATACAATTTGTGCACAGCAAGCTCCCACAATTGGCAACGCAATAATGACCAAATAAACAATTTGTTCTTGAGAAAGAGCATTCCTTCAAAACAGTACCATGGGATCTTTGACATCCACTGCACAATCAGTTCAAGGAACCTTCCTCTCTGAAAGTCTATGGTTTTAATTTCTAGCTTGTCTGGATCTTGAATTCCATTGAAACAGATTGTTAAAAAAAGATCACTATAGCTAGTGTCTGTAGAAGCCAAACTGACACACCTCCCTCAGTCCTCAGGCTAAAGAATTTTGAATTGAACCCGGGTCTCTGGCGCTGTGAGGCAGCAGTGCTAACCACTGTGCCACCGTGCCGCCAAACTGACACACCTCCCTCAGTCCTCAGGCTAAAGAATTTTCTGTTCAAACCAAAAGGTCTGAGTGAGCGTGGGTGCAAAAATAAGTTTACTTGCAGGAAGTTAGTGAGCAGCAAGCCACAGGGTGGTAACATCTCAACCGGTGATACATCAATGAACCAAAACCCTAAACTGACACAGTAATCTCCCACAAGCACTGCACAAACAAGTACATTTTTTGGAAAATTTTACACACTGTAACACAAAGTAGGATTATATTATGTCCTCCATGAGGTGTCCAATCCATCCTTTTTTTTAAAGTGTAAAATAAATTTTAGAATACTCAGCCTTTAAAACTCGTTTAACAGAGAAAAAGCTGATTTTTAAATTTCAATTCTGTAATATTAATCTTCATTAAAAACACATAGGTTGCAAAATTCAGAGGGACAGATGTGGATAACTAGACCCAGTAAGATTATTAGACACAGGAACGATCAGAAAGACGGTAATTTTTTTTTAAAAGGTAAGTTTTAACATTAAAGAGGGCGGAGTAAATGTATTAATGGCAACTATGTTGCAGAAGTACTGAAAAACCTCCCCCCACCACCAAAAAAAAAGGAACTGAGGAGGAAATGAAAGAGGAACCTTACATTTTCATCTGCTTAAGTCAATCTTTCCACAGACTGTGAAACAAAAATTCAAAAGCACATGTGGAAACGATTTGTCGCGAACCATAGAAGTGTAACGGGCGAAAGTTGAAGCTTGAGAGGAGGGGGGGAAAAATAGTTTGGGGAAAGTTTGGAAAAGTGCAGATATTACTCACCCATCCCCCACCACCACACATTTGATGGCCTGCATCTTCTAAAACTGGATGAGGCGAGACTTCAAGGTCTCTAAAAGGGTCGGACTAGTAGCGAGAGGACAAACAAGGTCTGTCAGGACGGTACAGGAGTCAGTAAAGGCAGGGCATTCAAAGTGAGAAACTTCACTGAAACCTCTGAGCTCACTTTACTGCCACCACCCAAACCCTGCGCTGCAGTGCGAACAAACTTGAGTCATTAACCCTGCCTTCTAACCCTTATTGGTTACCCTCTCCTTATTCGCCTGTTGATTGGTCTGTCTGGGTGTCAATCACGTCCAGCATGTTGGTCGATCCCACCTGTCAATCAAGGTGACCCGCCCTTTTCTATCTGATTGGACAGTTCGCTCTCAAGGGCGGGGTCCAGGCTGTCGATTTGGGACCAATATTTTCCATTCTTTTCCAAAGAAAAGTGGACACTATGCAGTTTGATCACGGTGCTATCCAAGTTTGCATTTCTCTTGGCGCATTCAAGTCTGGTTGAAATAAAATGCACTGTCTTGCTGGCGTTTTTGATAGCAATTGTGTCCTTTTGTTTGTTGCCTCTCACTGACCATCTCAATATCAACTGGTGGAATCAAATTGACTGGATGGAGGCAGGACACAGTGAGGACTGCAGATGTTGGAGGTCAGAGTCGAAAAGTGTGGCACCAGAAAAGCGCAGCAGGTCGGGCAGCATCTGAGGAGCAGGCGAATCGGTGTTTCGGGCATAAACCCTTCTTCATGAATGGATGGATGCAGCTCCAACAATATTTAAGAGGGTTTACACAATCCAGGACAAAGCTGCCCGCTAGATTGGCACCACGTCAACAAGCATCCAATCCCTCCACCGCCAACGCTTAGTAGCAGCAGTGTGTACCATCTATAAGATGTGCTGCAGAAATTTCTTAGATCCTTCAACAGCACATTCTAAACCCACTAGCTGTTCCATCCAGAAGAGCAAGGGAAGCAGATACATGGGAACATCACCACTTGTAAGTTCCACTTCAAGCCTCTCACCATCATGACTTGGAAATATCTCACCATTCCTTCAGGGATTCCGTGTCAAAATCCTGGAATTCCCTCCTCAAAGGCATTGTGGTCTACCTACTACGCATGGAGTGCAGGGGCTCAGAGAGACAGCTCACCACCTTCTCCAGGACAACTAGGTAACACATGCTGGCCCACCCAGTAATGCCCATGTCCCAGGAGTGAATAGAAAAAAATAGTCTCCCAACCACATTGTGTTCAAGCACACGAAGGTCAAGAGTTATTCCAGCCTAGAAAGAGGCCCTTCGGCCCATGTGTCTGCACCCATCATCCAACATCCATAGAAAGATAGATAGGTCTTGATAAAATAGGTAGATTCTTGAGCAGTCAAGGAATCAAGGGATATGGGAGAGGGCAGGGAAGTGGATGTGAGGCATATTGGTTCAGCCATGATTCTATCGAATGGTGGAGCAGGCTAGAGAGGCCTACTCCTATTTCTTATGGTCTTATAGAAACACTAGAAACAACAGCAGGTCCTTCGGCCCATCAAACTATTCATTGTGATCATGGTAGACAAGCCAGAAGAACACAGCAAGCCAGGCAGCATCAAGAGGGGAAGAAGTCAACGTTTCGGATTTAACCTTTCTTCAAATTCTATGCATTTGAAGGCTTAGTGGTAAATTTACAAAAATCATTTTAAAAGTAGACTCTGGAAAGTCGCAAGACGTCCAGTCCTCAGCATGCAAGCTCGTACCTGAAAAATGAATTTGCCTCTCCCTTCCAGATGTTACTCAGCCAGCTGTATGTCAGTTTTTGTTCAGTGTTGCTGAAAGCAGAGGATTGGAATTTGCAAAATAGGGTGGGACAGGACTGGATCCTGGGCTGAAGCCAGAAATTCCACCTGGACACCATCATGTGTTTGGAGGCATGACTGGCGAAGCTCCCAGACTTTCCTCTGTGGCACGTATATATCGCAAGAGGAAACATGTCAATGAAGGGACAGCCTCCTGAATTATCTAGGCTCTCTGGATGTCAGGATAATTTGTAATCCAAGTGTACACAGTACTGCCTTATTACTTTATCAGTCACTGAGACCCTATAGTGGTTGCAATGAGGTCAGCCAAGTGGACCTCATAGAATATGAGTTCCCCGATTGATGCTGTTAACCGGGTCCAGTCAGGGAGCCCTGGCTGGCAGATATAAACAGGAGCATCATGTTCTGTTTTTCTAGGAGCTGGCTCTATGCCAGCTAGGTCAGTGTCACGTATAATGCAGGTGTAAATAAAGGGTGACTTGATGATGGGATACCAGCCTTCATGGAGTGATTTCAGCCCCTGCTTATCCTTTTATCGCTCTTGGCTTTGCAATCTTGCTACTGTCCAGCAAAATATTGCTTGGTAATCTCATGTCTAGATGAACAACATATGGGTCAAGTCCTACTCTAGAAACCTGAGCCCAAAAAAGACCTAGGTTGCCACTTTGGACAGCACTGACAGCACTGTTGGATGTGCTGACCAGTGTCATAGAGATGTACAGCACGAAAACAGACCCTTTGGTCCAACTCATCCATGCCGACCAGATATCCTAACCTCATCTAGTCCCACTGGCCAGCACCTGGCCCATATCCCTCCAAACCCTTCCTATATACATACCCATCCAGATGCCTTTTAAATGTTGCAATTGTACCAGCCTCCACCACTTCCCCGGCAGCTCATTCCATACACGTACCGCCCTCTGCGTGAAAAAGTTGCCCCTTAGGTCTCTTTCCCCTCTCACCCTCAACCTATGTCCTCTACCTCTGGACTCCCCCACCCTAGGGAAAGTACCTTGTCTGAATTGAAAATGTGTTGCTGGAAAAGCGCAGCAGGTCAAGCAGCATCCAAGGAGCAGGAGAATCGACATTTCGGGCATGAGCCCTTCTTCCTATCAACAAAGATGGCATACTTAAACTACTGGACTTGTGCCTCACAACACACTTCACATTCAACAACCAGATATACGAACAAATCAATGGAACACCCATGGGATCACCGATCTCGGGATTCATAGCAGAGGCAGTCATGCAAAGGTTAGAACAAACAGTCTTACCACAAATTCAACCCAAACTCTGGGTCAGATATGTCGATGACACGTTTGTAATCATTAAAAACACGGAAATAGAAAAAACACACCGGATCATCAACGCCACACTCACAGGAATCCGATTCACGAGAGAAGAAGAAA
>NC_057748.1:11133704-11136674 GCF_004010195.1 Chiloscyllium plagiosum | reverse complement strand
AGTGATACTATGGGTCTGAGTGGGATGTCTGGTTTGTGTACTTTAGGTAATCCATAGAATCTGGGGGTGTTGTTGCTTTCCGGTTTCATTCTTTGTAGGTCAGCTCTGGTTATCTGTCCGTTTTTTTGTAGATTCCTTAGTGTGTTATTTATCCTATTGGTGAGTTGTGGTGTGGGGTCAAATTCCTTCATTTGGTAGGTGTTGATATCTGCAAGTAGTTGTTGTGCTTTTTGGATGTAATCAGATTTATCTAGGATGACCGTCATTCTGCCTTTATCTGCTGGTAGTATGATTATGTTCTTATCGTTTCTTAGTGATTTCAGTGCTTCCCTCTCCTTGGTGTTGAGGTTATGTGTTTGTCTTTTCCTTATTATCATAGGTACGACAGTTTGTCTCACTGTTTGTTGTGTCTCTTCTGTCAGTCCATTGTTCCTGAGTGTGCATTCTAGTGCTGCTAGATCAAAGAAGCGCTTCGCAGGAGGCTCCCAAGCACTGATGATGTCGCCTAGCCAGGGGACGAAACGTTTGCAACAAAAACTTCCAGCTCGGCGAACAGAACCACAACAACGAGCACCCGAGCTACAAATCTTCGCACAAACTTTGAATTTTCAGCTCTGATCTCCAGCATCTGCAGTCCTCACTTTCTCCTAAAAGTACCTTGTCTATTCACCTTATTCATGCTCCTCATAATTCTATAAACCTCCATCAGGTCACCCCTTAGTCTCCGCACTCCAGGGAAAACAGCCCAAGCCTTTTCAACCTCTCCCTACAGCTCAATCCCTCCAACCCTGGCAACATCCTTGTAAATCTTTTCTGAACCCTTCCAGTTTCACAACATCCTTCCAATAGGAAGGAGACCAGAATTGCACACAATATTCCAACAGTTGCCTAACCAATGTCCTGTATACCTGCAATATGACCTTTCAACTCCTGTACTCAATACCCTAACCAATAAAGGAAAGCATACCAAACACCTTCTTCACTATCCTATCTACCTGTGACTCTACTTTCAAGGAGCTATGAACCTGCACCCCAAGATCTCTTTGTTCAGCAACACTCCCTAGGAGAGGTCACAACGCAGAAACAGATAAGTGAATAGTTTTAAGCATAGGTTTGCTGTAAATCTACAATAGTGGGTAGAGTGGGTTTCTTATTGATTACATGTTTTATTGAGACATGTATCTGAAGTCATAAGTATTAAGTTAGCCTGGAGCAATATTTTGTAGAGGAATAAGACGGTGCTATTTTCTGGGTCTGTAGATTGGAAGAAGCAAAAATGGCCTTTAGTAGAGTGATATGCTCGTCTTGTTGGATGTGGGAGTTTAGGGAGAGTTTATGGGTTACTGAGGATTATATCAGTTACAAATGCCATTGGTTGAGAATCCTATCAGATTGAATGGATCGGTTGGAGCGACAGTTAGAGGCAATGAGGAATTTATAAGAGCAAGGAGGTGTGATGGATGGCAGTCATAGGAAGGGGGAAAAGTCACAGCTACAGTCACATAGATGGGTCAACTCCATGAAAGGTAAGAGAGGTAGACAGGTAGTGCAGGAGTCTTCTGTGACTATCCCAATTTCAAACAAGTATGCTGTTTTGGAAAATGTAGGGGGTGATGGATTCTCAGGGGAATGTAGCACAAACAGCCAAGTTTCTGGTGCTGAGACGGGTTCTAATGCAATGAGGGGTATGTCGGGTTCCAAGAGATTGATTGTGTTGGGGGACTCTCTAATCCGAGGTACAGACATACGTTTCTGTGGCCAGCAGTGAAACATCAGAATGGTGTGTTGCCTCTCTCATGCCAGGATCAAGGATGTTTCAGAGAGGATGCAGAATATTCTCAAGGGGGAAAGGGACCAGCAGGAGGTCATGGTATACATTGGAACCAACGACATATGAAGGGAAAAGGATGAGATTCTGAAGAGAGAATATAGAAAGTTAGGCAGGAATTTAAAAAGGAAGTCCTTGAGAGTAGTAATATCTGGAATACTCCCTGTGCTACGAGCTTGTGAGTGGAGGAATAGGAGGATAGACCAGATGACTGCATGGCTGAGGAGCTGGTGCATGGGAGAAGGATTCACATTTTTGGATCATTGGAATCTCTTCTGGGGTAGAAGTGACCTGTACAAGAAGGATGAATTGCACCTAAATTGAAAGGAGCCAATATACTGGCAGGGAGATTTGTTAGAGCTGCTCGAGAGGATTTAAACTAGTAAGATGGTGGGTGGAGGGATGGTGGGACCGGGGCAATAGCGAGGAAAGAGATCAATCTGAGACTGGTACAGTTGAGAAAAGAAGCGAGTCAAACAGTCAGGGCAGGCAGGGACAGAGCAGAGAACAAGGTAGGACTAATAAATTAAACTGCATTTATTTCAATGCAAGGGGCCTAACAGGGAAGGCAGATGAACTCAGGGCATGTTTAGGAATGTGGGACTGGGATATCATAGCAATTACAGAAATGTGGCTCAGGGATGGGCAGGACTGGCAGCTCCCTGATACAGGGATTTGTTCCAGGATACAAATACGACAGGAAGGATAGAAAGGGAGGGAAGAGTGGAGGGGTAGTGGCCTTTTGATAAAGAATAGCATTACAGCTGTACTTAGAGAGGATATTCCCGGAAATACATCCAAAGAAGTTATTTGGGTGGAACTGAGAAATAAGAAAGGGATGATCACCTTATTGGGATTGTATTATAGACCCCCCTAATAGTCAGCAGGAAATTGAGAAACAAATTTGTAAAGAGATTTCAGTTATCTGTAAGAATAATAGGGTGGTTATGTTAGGGGATTTTAATTTTCCAAACATAAACAGGGACTCCCATTGTGTTATGGGTTTAGATGGAAAGGAATTTGTTAAGCATGTACAAGACAATTTTCTGACTCAGTATGTGGATGTACCGACTAGAGAAGATGCAAAACTTGACCTAATCTTGGGAAATAAGGCAGGGCAGGTGACTGAGGTGTCAGTGGGG
>NC_057748.1:11107356-11133203 GCF_004010195.1 Chiloscyllium plagiosum | reverse complement strand
GGTGCCGGAAGACTGGAGGTTGGCAAACGTGGTGCCACTGTTTAAGAAGGGTGGTAAGGTCAAACCAGGGAACTATAGACAGGTGAGTTTGACGTCGGTGGTGGGCAAGTTGTTGGAGGGAATTCTGAGGGACAGGATTTACACATATTTGGAAAGGCAAGGACTGATTAGGGATCATCAACATGTATTTGTGCGTGGGAAATCATGTCTCATGAACTTGATTGAGTTTTTTGAAGAAGTAACAAAGAGGATTGATGAGAGCAGAGCGGTAGATGTGATCTATATGGACTTCAGAAAGGTGTTCGACAAGGTTCCCCATGGGAGACTGGTTAGCAAGTTTAGATCTCATGAAATACAGGGAGAACTAGCCATTTGGATACAGAACTGGCTCAAAGGTAGAAGACAGAGGGTGGTGATGGAGGGTTGTTTTCAGAAACCTGTGACCAGTGGAGTGCCACAAGGATCGGTGCTGAGTCCACGACTTTTCGTCATTTATATAAATGATTTGGATGTGAATGTAGGAGGTATAGTTAGTAAGTTTGCAGATGAGACCAAAATTGGAGGAGTAGTGGACAGCAAAGAAGGTTACCTCAGAGTGCATCTTAATCAGACGAGCCAATGGGCTGAGGAGAGGCAGATGGCGTTTAATTTAGATAAATGTGAGGTGCTGCACTGTGGGAAAACAAAACTTAGCAGGACTTAGACACTTAATGGTGAGGCTGGAATCAAATCCAGGTCCCTGGCACCGTGAGGCAGCAGTGATAAATCCAGGTGGGTATTAAAAAAAATCCACCTTACCAAAGGAATTCAGACATTTCTTCAGACATGTATTGGGTTCATTTATCCGTCAACCAACACTGCGAGCAGAGATCGTTGGTCGTTACCATTTGCTGTTTGTGGGTCATAAAGTCATAGAGTTGCTTAGAATGAAACAGACCCTTCAGTCCAACTCATCCATGCCGTCCAGATATCCTAAATTAATCTAGAATCATTTGCAAACATTTGGCCCATACCCCTCTACACCCTTCCTATTCATATACCCATCCAGATTCCTTTTAAATGCTGTAATTGTACCAGTCTCCACCACTTCCTCTGGCAGCTCATTGCATACATGCATCACCCTTTGTGTGAAGAAGTTACCCGTTAGATCCTTTTAAAATCTTGTGACACATTGGTAGTGCCCCTACCTCTGGACTAGAAGTTCCCAGTTCAAGTTCAAGGCGAAAGTGAGGACTGCAAATGCTGGAGATTAGAGTCAAGACTAGAGTGGTGCTGGAAAAGCACAGCAGTTCAGGCAGCATCCGAGGAGCAGGAAAATCGACGTTTCTAACTGATGAAGGGCTCCTGCCCGAAACATCGATTTTCCTGCTCCTCGGATGCTGCCTGATCTGCTGTGCTTTCCCAGCACCACTCTAATCTTGACTCTGTTCCCAGTTCAAGGTCCACTTAAAGACTTGATAATCCCAGAGTATATTTTAATGCAGAGAAACAGCTTGATTATCAATCAGTAAACCCTTCCAATACACCAATGGCAGGTAATAAAAGTGGGAGAGTTACTCCAAAGCTCTCCTCCTCTATGACACTCCTTCAAGCCTACCTGTTTGCTCCAGTTTTGTGGCTACCTGTCCATGTAAATCCTTGCATGGCTCGCTGTCAAATTTTGTCTGGTAATGCTCCTATGAACCATCATTGATCATTTTGTTACATGGAATGGGCTATATAACTGCAAGTTGTTGTTAGTTACAGATGACACAACAATGTAAGACCAAAGCCATTGCATATGAAGAACTTCAAAGGCATGAGCACAGACACAAACCTAGGACTTTAATCATTCTTTAAGTAATTGTGCTGCACTGCGATTTCAGTGACAGTACACCAAGGGGCTGAAAACTGTAGAGTCCTTGGGCAGTATGCCATACCAAGGTTGTACATTGTGAAGACCGAGAGTATTGAAATTGGCATTAACGCACTGTAGGGTGGAACACTGAATATAGAGAAGTTTATTTCTACTGTAATTTCTATAATTTTCATATCTCTTTACTCGTTTTATTCTTAAACAATTCAAAATGGTGCCAGATTGTGGCAACAGTTGAAGCTTTTCACTGTATTTTACTGTATTATTCACTGTAAAATGCAAGAGACAATAAATCATTCATTAATTAACTTGAAAAGCTCTGACTCTGGGATGCATACCTGACATGGGCTGTACAATGAGACAATTAAGACTTTTGCAATTATTTTGAGTGGAAGGTCATAGAATCCCTAGGGTGGAAAGAGGCCATTTGGCCCATCAAGTTTGCACCGACCCTCCAAAAGACATCATACCCGGCCCCCTACCCTGCATTTCCTATGGCTAACCCACCTAGCCTGCATACTAAAGGGCATTTTAGCATGGCCAATCCATCTACCCTGCATATTATTGCTGTGGAGGTGCCAATGTTGGACTGGGGTGGAAAGTCAGAACTCACACGACACCAGGTTATAGTCCAACAGGTGTATTTGAAATCACAAGCTTTCGGAGCACTGTCCCTTCATCAGGTATGACTTCTGATTTTCTGCAGATTGTTAGACTGTGGGAGGAAACCAAACCAGCTGGCAGGAAAAGAGAGAAGGTGCAAACCTCCTGTAGAAAATCACCCAAGGCTGGAATTGAACTCATGTCCCTAACACTGTGAGGTAGTAGGGCTAACCATTATCTGGGAGACAGTGAGGACTGCAGATGCTGGAGATCAGAGTTGAGAGTGTGGTGCTGGAAAAGCACAGCAGGTCAGGCAGCATCCGAGGAGCAGGGAAATCAACGTTTCGGGCCGGAGCCCTGAAACATTGATAGTCCTGCTCCTCAGATGCTTCCTAACCATTATGCCATCTGTTGTATGGAGGCAAGTCAACTTGCATTGCAAATTCTGTGATGTTCACATCAAAAAGTTGAGTAATGCAATTTTACAAATTGCCGAGAAATATGCTTTTGTCAGAGAAGTGCGGGTAGGTGAGCCATTAGCGATCAAGTGGTCACCAACTTGTAAATCTTTCTTTCTTCACAAACACTGCCTGAACCGTTCAGTATTTCCACTGTTTTGTGTTTCCACTTCCTGCATCCAGATAAGTTTGTCATTGCTTTAACGTTGCCATAGTGATCTCCTCTCATCTATTTCTCTAATTCTAGAAGAATTGGGAAATGAAACTGGTGAACAGTAAAGAAATAAGCAACCAGCTGGTTTGTTTCTCAATGGCATTGTTGAAAGAGAGGAGGGATGATGACAATGTGTGCATGACAACGGTAGATGACAAAGATTCATAAAAGTAGAAAATATTTATTCCGCCACACCAGCAATGCTCTAATATTAACAAGGTCAGAAGTCACATGACACCAGGTGAGAGTCCAACAGGTCAGGTGACAAAGGGGCAACGTTCCAAAAGCTTGTGACTTCAAATAACTGTAACCTGGTGTCATGTGACTTCTGACCTTGTCCGCCTCCGTCCAACACCAGCACCACCATGCCATAAATATTAACAATACTATCTCAATTTTTAAGGGGGAGGTGATGCCCTAGTCTTATGATCGCTGGACTGTTAATGCATAGAGTCAAAACGTGTGACGCTGGAAAAGCACAACAGGTCATGCAACATCCGAGAAGGAGGAGCATTGACATTTTGGACATAAGCCCTTCATCAGGAATGTTATAGGGGGAGGGACTGAGGGAGAAGGGGGGCAAGTTAGCAGGGAATGCAATAGATAGTTGAAAGTGGGGGGTGATGGTGATAGGTTGGAGAGGAGGCTGGAGCCAACAGGTGGGTAGGAAGATGGATGGGTAGGACAGTTCAAGGGGGTGGGACCGAGTTGAAGGGTTGGATCTGTGATAATGTGGGGGGAAGGGAATGAGGAAACTGGTGACATCAACATTGAATGACCAGGTGACCAGTTAGCCAAAGCATGGAAACCGAAGACCTGTGAGCCATTGAATCCATACATCCAGGTAATGTTCGGGGAGTCCTGGGCTCACCATAGCGGATGGTGGATGTTGAATTCATGGTAAGTTGGTGGCAGAGTAGGGAGCTCCTGTGCTTTTTCCTTTTCTGTCCTCCTGGTGTCAGCAGCCAGAGTGAGGATGCCAGCTGCTGGAATGGGGACATGGGGAACCTGTGGGCCAAAGGGAACACCAATGACCAGTCGGTCAAAGGGAACACCGATGACCAGTGGGTCAAAGGGAACATCGATATCCAGTGGGCCAAGGGGCACACCGGTGACCAGTAGGCCAAAGGGAACACCAATGACTAGTTGGTCAAAGGGAACACCGATGTCCAGTGGGCCAAAGGGAACACCGGTGACCAGTGGGCCAAAGGGAACGAGGATGCCAGCTGCTGGAATGGGGACATGGGGAACCTGTGGGCCAAAGGGAACACCAATGACTAGTCGGTCAAAGGGAACACCGGTAACCAGTGGGCTAGAGGTAAAACCAGGCACCAGTGAGCCAAAGAGAACACCGGTGACCAGTGGGCCATAAGGAACACCGGTGACCAGTGGGCCAAAGGGAACACCAGTGACCAGTGGGCCAAAGGGAACACCGATGACCAGTGGGCCAAAGGGGACAGCGATGTCCAGTGGGCCAAGGGGCACACTGGTGACCAGTGGGCCAAAGGGAACACCAATGACTAGTGGATCAAAGGGAACACCGATGTCCAGTGGGCCAAAGGGAACACCGGTGACCAGTGGGCTAATGGGAACACCGGTGACCAGTGGGCCAAAGGGAACACCAGTGACCAGTGGGTCAAAGGGAACACCGATGTCCAGTGGGCCAAAGGGAACAACGGTGACCAGTGGGCTAAAGGGAACACCGGTGACCAGTGGGTCAAAGGGAACATCAGTGACCAGTCTGCAAAAGGGAACACCATTGACCAGTGGGCCAAAGGGAACACCGGTGACCAGTGGGCCAAAGGTTACACTGAAGACCAGAGGGCCAAAGGGAACACAGGGGACCAGTGGGCCAAAGGGAACACCAGTGACCAGTGGGTCAAAGGGAACATCGATGTCCAGTGGGCCAAAGGGAACACCGGTGACCAGTGGGCCAAAGGGAACACCAGTGACCAGTGGGCTAACGGGAACACCGGTGACCAGTGGGCCAAAAGGAACACCAGTGACCAGTGGGTCAAAGGGAACAGCGATGTCCAGTGGGCCAAGGGGCACACTAGTGACCAGTGGGCCAAAGGGAACACCAATGACTAGTGGATCAAAGGGAACACCGATGTCCAGTGGGCCAAAGGGAACAACCGGTGACCAGTGGGCTAAAGGGAACACCGGTGACCAGTGGGCTGAATGGAACACCAATGACCAGTGGGTCAAAGGGAACACCGATGTCCAGTGGGCCAAAGGGAACAACGGTGACCAGTGGGCTAAACGGAACACCAATGACCAGTGGGTCAAAGGGAACACCGATGTCCAGTGGGCCAAAGGGAACACCGATGTCCAGTGGGCCAAAGGGAACACTGATGTCCAGTGGGCCAAAGGGAACACCGGTGACCAGTGGGTCAAAGGGAACACCAGTGACCAGTGTGCAAAAGGGAACACCGGTGACCAGTGGGCCAAAGGGGACAGCGAAGATCAGAGGGTCAAAGGGAGTACCGGGGACCAGTGGGTCAAAGGGAACACGGGAGACCTGTGAGTCAAAGGGAACACCGCTGACCAGTGGGCCAAAGGTTACACCGAAGACCAGAGGGCCAAAGGGAACACCAATGTCCAGTGGGCCAAAGGGCTCACCGGTGACCAGTGGGCCAAAGGGAACACCAGTGACCAGTGGGCCAAAGGGAACACCAATGACCAGTGGATCAAAGGGAACACCGATGACCAGTGGGTCAAAGGGAACACCAGTGACCAGTGGGCCAAAGGGAACACCGGTGACCAGTGGGTCAAAGGGAACACCGGCGACCAGTGGGCTAAAGGGAACACCGGTGACTAGTGGGCTAAAGGAAACACCGGTGACCAGTGGGCCAAAGGGAACACTGGAGACCTGTGGGTCAAAGGGAACACCGGTGACCAGTGGGCCAAAGGTTACACCGAAGACCAGAGGGCCAAAGAGAACACCGGGGACCAGTGGGCCAAAGGGAACACAGGGGACCAGTGGGCCAAAGGGAACACCAGTGAACAGTGGGCCAAAGGGAACACCGATGACCAGTGGGTCAAAGGGAACATCGATGTCCAGTGGGCCAAGGGGCACACCGGTGACCAGTAGGCCAAAGGGAATGCCAATGACTAGTGGGTCAAAGGGAACACCGATGTCCAGTGGGCCAAAGGGAACACCGGTAACCAGTGGGCCAAAGGGAACACCAGTGACCAGTGGGCTAACGGGAACACCAGTGACCAGTGGGCCAAAGGGAACACCAGTGACCAGTGGGTCAAAGGGAACAGCGATGTCCAGTGGGCCAAGGGGCACACTGGTGACCAGTGGGCCAAAGGGAACACCAATGACTAGTGGATCAAAGGGAACACTGATGTCCAGTGGGCCAAAGGGAACACCGGTGACCAGTGGGCTAAAGGGAACACTGGTGACCAGTGGGCCAAAGGGAACACCAGTGACCAGTGGGTCAAAGGGAACACCGATGTCCAGTGGGCCAAAGGGAACACCGGTGACCAGTGGGCTAAAGGGAACACCAGTGACCAGTGAGCAAAAGGGAACACTGGAGACCTGTGGGTGAAAGGGAACACTGATCACCAGTGGGACAAAGGGGACAACGGTGACTAGTGGGCCATAGGGAACACCAGTGACCAGTGTGCAAAAGGGAACACTGGAGACCTGTGGGTCAAAGGGAACACTGATCACCAGTGGGTCAAAGGGAACACTGGAGACCTGTGAGTCAAAGGGAACACCGCTGACCAGTGGGCCAAAGGTTACACCGAAGACCAGAGGGCCAAAGGGAACACCGGGGACCAGTGGGCCAATGGGGACACCGGTGACCAGTGGGCAAAGGGAACACCAGTGACCAGTGGGTCAAAGGGAACACCGATGATCAGTATGCCAACGGGAATACCAGTGACCAGTGGGCCAAAGGGAACACTGATGTCCAGTGGGCCAAAGGGAACACCGATGACCAGTGGGCCAAAGGGAACACCAGTGACCAGTGGGTCAAAGGGACACCGATGTCCAGTGGGCCAAAGGGATCACCGGTGACCAGTGGGCCAAAGGGAACACCAGTGACCAGTAGGTCAAAGGGACACCGACGTCCAGTGGGCCAAAGGGAACACCAGTGACCTAGGGGCCAAAGGGCACACCGATGACCAGTGGGTCAAAGGGAACACCGGTGACCAGTGGGCCAAAGGGAACACCAGTGACCAGTGGGTCAAAGGAAACACTGATGTCCAGTGGGCCAAAGGGAACACCAGTGACCAGTGGGTCAAAGGGAACACCGATGACCAGTGGGCCAAAGGGAACACCTGTGACCAGTGGGCCAAAGGGAACACCGGTGACCAGTGGGCCAAAGGGATCACCGGGGACCACTGTGCCAACGGGAATACCAGTGACCAGGGTGCCAAAGGGAACACCAATGACCAGTGGGTCAAAGGGAACACGGGTGACTAGTGGGCCAAAGTGAACACCGTTGACCAGTGGGTCAAAGGGATCACCGATGTCCAGTGGGCCAAAGGGAACACCGGTGACCAGTGGGTCAAAGGGAACACCAGTGACCAGTGGGTCAAAAGGGAACACAGATGTCCAGTGGGCCAAAGGGCATACCGGTGACCAGAGTGCCAAAGGGAACCCCAGTGACCAGTGGGTCAAAGGGACACCGACATCCAGTGGGCCAAAGGGAACACCAGTGACCAGTGGGCCAAATGGAACACCGATGACCAGTGGGTCAAAGGGAACACCAGTGACCAGTGGGTCAAAGGGAACACCGATGTCCAGTGGGCCAAAGGGAACACCGGTGACCAGTGGGCCAAAGGGAACACCAGCGACCAGTGGGTCAAAGGGAACACCGATGTCCAGTGGGCCAAAGGGAACACCGGTGACCAGAGTGCCAAAGGGAACACCGGTGACCAGTGGGTCAAAGGGAACACCGATGTCCAGTGGGCCAAAGGGAACACCGATGACCAGTGGCCCAAAGGGAACACCGGTGACCAGTGGGTCAAAGGGATCACTGGGGACCTCTGTGCCAACGGGAATACCATTGACTAGGATGCCAAAGGGAACACTGGACACCCGTGGGTCAAAGAGAACACCGATGACCAGTGGGTCAAAGGGAACACCGATGTCCAGTGGGCCAAAGGGAACACCAGTGACCAGTGGGCCAAAGGGAACACCGATGACCAGTGGGTCAAAGGGAACACCAGTGACCAGTGAGTCAAAGGGAACACCAATGTCTAGTGGGCCAAAGGATACACCGGGGACCAGTGGGTCAAAGGGAACACCAGTGACCAGTGGGTCAAAGGGAACACCGATGTCCAGTGGATCAAAGGGAACACCAATGACCAGTGGGTCAAAGGGAACACCGGTGACCAGTGGGCTAAAGGGAATACTGGTGACCAGTGGGTCAAAGGGATCACCGGGGACCAGTGGGCCAAAGCGAACACTGGAGACCCGTGGGTCAAATGAAACACCAATCACCAGTGGGACAAAGGGGACACCGGTGACCAGTGGGTCAAAGGGAACACCGATGTCCAGTGGGCCAAAGGGAACACCAGTGATCAGTGGGCCAAAGTGAACACCGTTGACCAGTGGGTCAAAGGGATCACCGATGTCCAGTGGGCCAAAGGGAACACCAGTGACCAGTGGGTCAAAGGGAACACCAGTGACCAGTGGGCCAAAGGGGACACCGAAGACTAGAGGGCCAAAGGGAACAACGGGGACCAGTGGGCCAAAGGGAACACCAGCGACCAGTGTGCCAAAGGGGTCACCAGTGCCCAGTGGGCCAAAGGGAACACCAGTGACCATTGTGCCAATGGGATCTTTGGTGACAAGTGGGTCAAAGGGCACACCAGTGACCCAAAGGGAACACCAATGACCCAAAGGGATCACCAGCGACCAGTGGGCCAAAGGGAACACGGGGAACCTGTGGGCCAATGGTGATACTTGCGACCAGTTGGATAAAGGTGGACACTGGAGAGCTATGTGACAAAGGGAGACACCTGGGACCTAGGGCCAAAGGGGACACAAGAGACCAGTGGGGCAAAGTGAACACCAGTGATCTGTGGGCCAAACCAGTAACCCCACTGTAGTCCAAAGCGGGGGCACCAGCGTCTAGTGGGCCAGTGCAGAGTGCGGCAGCAGCCAATGGTCAGACCACGTGGAGGTCTCCTGTGCTGGTCTGTGGTGGACAACCTTTGGAGAGAGACTGCAATGTTGTTTTGGTTTCTCTGACCTACGGTAATACTGTGAATTGCTGTAATGGCTCTTCTTTTTCCTTCATTTCTTTATTCTGTAACGAAGGATTGTACCTAGTTGCTCTGTACCTAAGTTGGCACTGTATTTGGCAACTTATAAATGAGGTAGGAGAAAGTGAGGACTGCAGGTGCTGGAGATCAGAGCTGAAAAATGTGTTGCTGGAAAAGGGCAGCAGGTCAGGCAGCATCCAAAGAGCAGGAGAATCGATGTTTCTGGCAGAAGCGAAACGTCGATTCTCCTGCTCCTTGGATGCTGACCTGCTGCGCTTTTCCAGCAACACATTTTTCAACTTAAAAATGAGTACATGTGACAATAAAGCTAATTCAACTCATATCAATGAAACTCTGGAATGAAAAATCTAATGATGGCTATTGTTCATTGTCAATTGTCAGGAAAAACCCATTGGGTTCACTGATGTCCTTTACGGAAGGAATTTGCCGTCCTTACCTGGTCTGGCCTACATGTGACTCCAGACTCAAGGTAATGTGATTGACTCTTAACTACCCTCTGGATGGGCAATAAGTTCTGGACTAGCCAGTGACGCCCTCATCCTGTCCATGATTAAACAAAAATCTCTGATGAGGGTGAAATAAACTGATAGCCTACTACACATTCATAATCACAGTAAACCTCAGTGAGTGACACTGTACTTAAATTGAATTGCACACTATTTACATGTGCTGCTAAAACTGGCATTTGAACACCCCATGTATCCCTGGTGAATGTGGAAATTCTTTGTGGACAAGCATGAAGTTCATCTTAGAATCTTGGCCAATATTCATCCCTCAAGCAATACTATGCATGAATTTTCAAGCTTTTTCTAGAAAATTCTAACCATGCATGAATTTGTTGTTTGTGTGACCTGGTTACATACACTAGAGTCTTCTATACCTGCCAATAATGCAAAAGCGACTGCATTTTGAAAGTAATTTCTCATTCATAAAGTCGACTGGGCCATGTTGAGTATATAATGAGCCGTCATCAAAAATACAAGTTCCTCCCCACCTTGACAATAAATGAAAATGAGACAATTTATTCTCCATTGTTAAATTATGATGTAACTTTTATTTTGGAGCACAGAAACAGTGTTTTCAAATTCATTCATGAGATATGGGCATTTCTGGCCATGTTAATGTTTGTTATCTCTCCCTAATTGTCCTTGAGAGGTTTGCGGTAAGGAGCTTAAGGTGAGACAGGAGAGATACAAAAAGGTCCAGAGGGGCAATTTTTTTCACATGGACATTGGTGAGTGTCTGCAACAGGCTGCCAGAGGTAGTGGTGGAGGTGAGTACAGTTTTGTCATTTAAGAAACATTTGGACAGGTACCTGAATGGGATGGGTATGGAGGGATATGGACCAAACACAGGCAAATGGGACGAGAGTATTTGTGAAAACTGGGTAGTATGGACAAGTGGGGCCAAAGGGCCTGTTTCGATGCTGTAAACTTCTGTGACTCTATGCTGTCTATATGGTGTACTCACATTGCTGTTGAGGAACAGGGCGCACTCTTCCCTACCCCCATCAAACCTCCCCCTCTCAGAGCCCGTCAACTTCTTCTCACAGTCATTCTAATGGTCACCAGCATTAATTTCTGGGTCAAAATCCTGGAACTCCCTCTCTAACAGCATTGTGGGTCTGTCCACACCACACAGACTACTGCAGTTCATAAAGGCAGCTCACAACTGGAGAGGAAGTCTTATGAGGAAAGGCTGAGGGACTTGAGACTGTTTTCATTAGAGAGAAGAAGGTTGAGAGGTGACTTAATTGAGACATACAAGATAATCAGAGGGTTAGATAGGGTGGACAGGGAGAGCCTTTTTCCTCGGATGGTGATGGCTAGCATGAAGAGATTTAGCTTTAAATTGAGGAGTGATAGATATAGGACAGATGTCAGAGGTAGTTTCTTTACTCAGAGAGTAGTAAGGGCATGGAACGCCTTGTCTGCAATAGTAGTAGACTCGCCAACTTTAAGAGAATATAAATGATCATGGGATAAGCATATGGATGAAAATGGGATAGTGTAAGATAGCTGGCTTCAGATTGGTTCACAGGTCGGTGCAACATTGAGGGCCAAAGGGCCTGTACTGTGCTGTAATGTTCTATATTCTATGTTCTCAAGGACAGTTAGGGATGAACAACAAATTTTGGTATCCTGTCAACAAATAATTAACGCCTTCCAGAATCCCTACACTGTGGATGCAGGCCATTCAGCCCATTGAGTCCACACTGACAATCCAAAGGGCATCCCATCCAGACCCACTCCCCTACCATATCCCCACATTTCCCATGGCTAACCTACCTCGCTTGTACATCTCTGGACACTAGTCACAGCTAACCCACCTAGCCTGCACATTTCTGGACATTATTCATGGCCAATCCACCTAACCTGCACATCTTTGGACTGTGGGAGGAAACCGGAGCGAATCCACACAGACAGCAGAAGAATATGCAAACTCCACACAGTTGCCTGAGGGTGAAATCAAACTCAAGTCCCTGTCACTGTGAGGCAGTAGTGCTAACCACTGAGCCATCATGCCACCCCTTTTAGTTCATATAAGTTGGTCATCCTGCACAGATTCTTCTCTTTCATTCTCTCACAGCTTTCTCTGCCTCTGTACTTGCTCAAAACCTGTAACAGCTCGGATGGCAGATGAGTGATACCAACAGCGTGGCTTCAATGTAGTGGTTGACTTCACAATGAAGGTCTGGCCTCTTAACCACAGAACTTGCTCTGAGAGGTGGTGACCCTCAGTTTAAACCGCCACCAGCTGTTTCTCTCCAATGTAAGAGCATCCCTTTGGTTCAGTTAGATAATGGCAAATTTACCCTGACCTTTAAAGAGTCTTACGTTTCCGAAAATGTGCAGGGAATCCAGAATGAGTCACACTGTAATTTAGGTGCAGGCATCTGCTGCACAACGCACACCAGGTAGAATGTCAAGGACACACCCCTTGTCCAAGTATGTCTCACAGGTATGTCTCACAGAAAACTCATATTCTCCTGCATGCACGTCAGGTCAAAAGGTGATGACTCACTCACTGTGTACATGCTTGTCTGTTCCCCTCTCTGTGTAGAACATGTATGCACAAGACAGTCACAAAATAAACAGTACATCACCTTCGGGTAATGGAAGCCTTTTGGGGGAGATGTTGGCAAAGTGGGAACATCACTAACCAGGTCAATGGTTTTGGGGTAGGTGTTCAAATCTCACCATAACAGTGGGAGGTACTTAAGCTTAGTTTAAAAATAATTTACAAAGCTGGTCTCAGGGATGGCAACACAGGCAATATCACCAAATGCTGTAAAGAAATCCTATTTAAATATAAGCACTGTTGCTGAGCCCTCTTTGGGTGCACTGGTAGTGAGGGGGAAATAAAATAAAATAAACAGGAGAGCGCTAAGCTGGCTGGGTCAAAACTTATTGATAAAAAAATAAAATTCTTTAAAAATGTAAAAGCCTATCTGGCTCATTTGTCACTTGGGGAAGGAAATCTGATGTGCTTTATGTGGTCTAACTGACATGTGACTTTTGACCCAAAGTAATGTGGATGAATCTTGTTATATTTCTCCCTATACATCTATATTCCAATATTATAACTTTGGAGTATAGGGTCTCTGCGGTGTCATGAAGCAATGTCTCCCTTTCTCACTCATAAGTAGCCAACCCTGTATTTTGAGAATATGATTCTCCAGTTTTAGAGTCTCCCGACAAGGCAAATGCCCTTCCGGTATATCCTCTGTGTAGTGCAGGAAGGTCCTGCTGGGGTATAGAAACAGGAATGCTGGGAAGGTGATGGCCTAGTGGTATTGTTGCTGGACTGTTCATCCAGATACCCAGGGAATGTTCTGGGGACCTGAAATCCCACCACTGCATTCAGTAGAATTTGAATCAATGGAAAAACTAGAATTTAATGATGACCATGATTTCATTGACAAATGTCAGGAAAAACACATCTGGTTGTCTGATTTCCCAAGAGAAGGAAATCTGTCATTCTTACCTGGTCTGGCCTACATGTGACTCCAGACCCACAGGGTTGGGGCAGACTCTTAAATGTCCCCTGAAGTTGTAGAAACATAGAAACATAGAAAAAATACAGCGCAGTACAGGCCCTTTGGCCCTCGATGTTGCGCCAATCCAAGCCCACCTAACCTACACTAGCCCACTATCCTCCATATGCCTATCCAATGCCCGTTTAAATGCCCATAAAGAGGGAGAGTCCACCACTGCTACTGGCAGGGCATTCCATGAACTCACGACTCGCTGAGTAAAGAATCTACCCCTAACATCTGTCCTATACCTACCACCCCTTAATTTAAAGCTATGCCCCCTCGTAATAGCTGACTCCATACGTGGAAAAAGATTCTCACTGTCAACCCTATCTAAACCCCTAATCATCTTGTACACCTCTATCAAGTTACTCCTAAACCTTCTTTTCTCCAATGAAATCAGCCCCAAGTGCCTCAGCCTTTCCTCATATGATCTTCTTACCATACCAGACAACATCCTGTAAACGTCCTCTGCACCCGTTCCAGTGCCTCCACATCCTTCCTATAGTATGGTGACCAAAACTGCACACAATACTCCAGATGCGGCCACACCAGAGTCTTATACAACTGCAATATTTGACCTCAGGACTCCGGAACTCAATTCCTCTACCAATAAAAGCCAGTACGCCATATGCCTTCCTCACCGCACTATTTACCTGGGTGGCAACTTTCAGAGATCTGTGTACATGGACACCAAGATCCCTCTGCTCATCCACACTACCAAGTATCCGACCATTAGCACAGTACCCCATCTTTTTGTTACTCTTACCAAAGTGAATCACCTCACACTTACCTACATTGAACTCCATTTGCCACCTTTCTGCCCAGATCTGCAGCTTATCTATATCCCACTGTAACCTGACACATCCTTCCTCACTGTCAACAAGCCATTCAGTTCAAGGGCAATTAGTAGTGGGTAACAAATGTTGACCTTGCCAGCCACACCCTCTGGAATAAATCCACAGAGGCCTGTACACTGTCACCCTTAATCACACATGAATAGTCCTTGACTTTAGTACTGCCTCTTTAGACAGTTCTGACACTGCTCTGTGAGCCGGGGCTCTCTGACTGGACCAGATTACCAGCCCCAATCATGGTACTCATATTCAATGACATCCAACTAGCTGACCTCATTACAACATGATTCATTCCTGATGACGGTCTCACACCCAAAACGTCGACTCTCCTGCTTCTCGGATGCTGCCTAACCTGCTGTGCTTTTCCAGCGCCACACTCTCGACTCTGATCTCCAGCATCTGCAGCCCTCACTTACTCCACTTTTACAATCACTACCCTCTCATTCCTTGACAGCTTTAAAAAAAAAGCCTTGAATTTTTGTCCCAGCTCCATTCCCCAGCAAGAGGGTCGCCAATCAATGAGGGCGCTTTGTTTGTGTTATTGGATGATCTCATTAAAGACCGTCTCTGGACCAATATTTGGAAAGTTGATCAGCAAAGTTGGGAAATGACTATGTCATGTAATAGTTGAAAAAACTCTGGGGAGAAGGAATTCATGTAATATAAAAATGCCAAGGGCACATACTCCGACAATAAAAGCTTTGTTGCGGTTCAGAGTACTGTGCATCTACCTGATTTGAAGTAGCTCACATGACTATCCCCATGGCAACAGTATAACTCAGAAGTGCCTCTTGAAAGAGCTTGATATTGAAAACTCTTGCATTTGTGTTGAACCTGTTGTAAACTGAAATATCCCAAGGCATGGTTATTGAATCTGTTTTGTTTCTCCTGAGTCACCTCAGATGAGGAGATATTAGGACAGACCACCAAAATCCTGGTCAAAGAGGCAGGTTTTTGGGAATTTCTCTAAGAAGGAGAAGGTGGAAGACAGACAATGAGGCTTGAAAAGGAAACTCTGTGCTGAGGGCCCAGGCAGCTAAAGATATGGCTCCCAACAGTAAACTGTTTAAAGATGACTTGACAAGAGGCCAGAACTGGGATGGCAGAGGGTGGGGTTTAAGCAAGGCCACAGATGGATATAAAAGCAAGAACAATTTGCAATCAAAAATTGCTGTAGAAACTCAGCAGGTTAGATTAGATTAGATTACTTACAGTGTGGAAACAGGCCCTCCAGCCCAACAAGTCCACACCGACCCTCCAAAGAGTAACCCACCCAGGCCCATTCCCCTACATCTACCCCTTCACCTAACACTACGGGCAATTTAGCATGGCCAATTCACCTAACCTCCATATTTTTGGGCTGCTAATAGGATTCTCTGGGCTTGAGATTTCGACACTGGTTTTTCTTCACAGATGTTGCCAGATCTGCCAAGTTTCTCCAGTAATTTCTGTTTTTGTTTCTGCTTCCCAGAAGGTGCAACTCATTGTTTACTTTCCATTTTAAAACCAGCACCTTTCACAACTTACAAACGTGCAGAGCCTTTTCCAACTGGCGAAGTATTTACAGAGGCTAGTCACTGGTGAGACATAGCAGCCAATTGTGCTCATTCTCACAAACAAGCGGTGTGATAACGATTAGATAAACTGTCTACAGTGTCACTAGTTGAGGGGTACATTTTTGGTCAGTAAAATCACCACAGTCCCAGAGATCTCATTAGAGAGAGAGAGAGATGGCTGCTTTTAACCTGAGGGTCACTGCACCTCAGGTGAGGTGAAAGGTTAAGAAGCTGGCATTTCACAGTGCCCTCAGTTGATACAGGAATTGAATCCAAGCCACTCTGCGTCAAAAGCCAGTCATCCAGCCAAATGAGCTAACCGACTCCACAACAAGTGCTCTGTGTGAGGCCAGTATACCGAGGATAATTCTCCTATTTCCTGTTAAATTAGTGGCGATGGAAATCTTTACATCCACCTGAAGAAGTAGACAGGGCCTTAGTTTAACATTTTATTTGAAAGCCGACCCCTCCCTCAGCGTGTGTCCCTCACCATGATTGCGTTCTCATGACCTGAGCGTCTATGCTCAGATACATCGTCCATCAGCTACAATTTGTACTTACCTGTCCCTGGGGTTGATTTTAGTTTGTCCTGCCCAGTTTCTGGAAGGGAGAGGGGGCAAGGGTGGGACAATGGGAAACAAGTGGATCAACCCTCTCCAATCCATCCCAAACCCCGCAAAACGTGGTTTAATACAACTAAATTATTGGGGACTCATTACTGTTTTACCTGACACTCAGATGAGAAACAACAGTTTCCTTCTAAGCAGAGAAAATAGGAGCAGGAGTAGGCCATTCAGCCCCTCAAGCCTGCACTCCATTCAGTATGATCATGGCTGATTGTCCAACTCAGTACCCTATACCCAATTTGCCCCATAACCATTAATCCCCTTAACCCTAAGAATTATATCTAACTCTTTCTTGAAATCATTCAATGTTTTGTCTTCAAATGCTTCCTGTGGCAGTGAACATGTCAAAATCATTGAGGATAGTTATTCCAGCCAGAGCCTGAAGAGATCTATAGTGATGCATGTTTTAAATTTTTTGATAGGTTTCCTCATGTGCGATAAGAAAGAGAGAACTTACTGAATGTCACAGTGCCTTCCTTCTCTCAGTTCCCTCACCTTTGGCCACCTCCCTCTCCTTGACCTCCAACCCCTTGCATCATAAAGTTGACAAGTAGTCTGTAATCGAAGCCCCATCGGATCTCCCTGTCACGGTTCCCAAACTCGCCAACTGTTCACTAGGCCCCGGAATAAAAACATAACCAAATGGTCTTGTTTCCCTTCATTTCCTCATTCCTTTGCTGGCCCAGATACACTGTGCCATGGATATAGTCCTCCATCTACCATCATTACTGTATACTGCAGGAAAAAGGCACATTTTTCATCTTGTTCTCATCTGAACAATCCACAAGAATGCCATTGCAAAATGGAACAGCATTGTACACTGACATACAATGTTCTCTTTTGCATTAGTATTCTTGTCAATTGTCCTAATGCGTGCAGGGCGACAAACCTCAATAACATGTGTCTTTTTCAGCAAAATTCAAGTCCCATGCCACCAAAACACTTTACTTGTTATGTTTCGTGATTAATAAGCTCACTCTTTGAAAGCTTGCTTAAAATGACTCCCTTGAAAATATAAGCTCATTTGGTTCAGGAACATAGGAACGGAAAAAGGCCATTCAGCCCCTCAAGCCTGTAAAGCCATTCAATGAGACCATGCTTGATGTTCCTGCCTTTGGCCCCTATCCCTTAATACCTTTGCTTTAAAAAAAAGTATCTATCGCAGATTTAAAATAAACAACTGATCCAGCATCCACTGCAGTCCGTGAAAGAGAGCTCCAAACATCTCCCGCCCTTTGTGTGTGCAGCTTCCCTATATCTCTCCTGAACAGTCTGGCCCTAATTCTCATTCTATGCCCCTCATTCTTGAATTCCCAAATAGTTTATCTTTATCTACCCTGTCTTTTCCTATTTATATCTTGACGACTTCCATCAGATCACCGCTTGACCTTTTAAATTCTGGAGATAAAAGGCTTAAATTCTCCTCATAACTCAACCCCTGAAGTCCAGATATCATGTTTGTAAGCGTATATTATATTCCCTCTGAGGACACTATATCCTTCCTAGGTGTAGTGCCCAGATTTGCTCACAGTGCTCCAAATGGGGTCTAACCAGGGATTTGTACACCTGCAGCATAACGTCTACACCCTAGTAGTCCAGTTCTCTACATATGAGGGACAGCATTCCATTAGCTTTCTAGATTATTTTCTGCGCCTGTTCATAGCATTTTAAAGAGGGTTTGATATAGGGAGAGGCTGAACAGGCTAGGGCTTTTCTCCCCCAGAGGCTGAGGGGTGATCTTATAGAGGTTTATAAAATCATAAGGGCTTGGATAGGTTGAATAGCCAAGGTCTTTTCCCCAGGGTAGGGGAGTCCAAAACTAGGGGGCATAGGTTTAACATTAGTGGGGAAAGATTTAAAAGGGACCTAAGGGGCAACATTTTTCACACAGAATGGCGTGTGGGTGGAATGAGCTGCCAGAGGAAGTGGTGGAGGCTGGTACAATTACAACATTTAAAAGGCATCTGGATGGTATACGAATAGGAAGGGTTTGGAGGGATATGGGCCAAATGCTGGAAAATGGGACTAGATTAATTTAGGATCCCTGTTTGGTATGGACAAGTGGGACCGAAGGGTCTGTTTCTGTGCTGCACAACTCTATGACTTACAATTCTATCTATACATCTCAGTCCCCAAAATACTTTTGGACATTCATTATTATTGAACTTCAAACCAACTTGAAAATCCCCTGATATATCCTTGCTCGATTCAAATGGGTAACCTAATCCATGAATGCCATTTGCCACAGTTTTGTCCATTCACTGAGTCTATCAATATCCCTTTGAAGTTTTCTGCCATCATCTACATTGTCAGGGGAAAGGGTATCCACAAGGGAGTGGGTCTGCTTTTCAGTGAACCCTATGGCAACCAACTGAGGGGGTGAGTAAAGAAGACGGGACAGTTCACCTCTCCTCACCCAGTCTGCATATGCCAACTGGAACTGCCCAGAGTCTGGCCATAACATTATTATTGAGCCACAGAGTCATAGAGATGTACAGTACAGAAACAGATCCTTCGGTCCAACTCATTGATGCCGACCAGATTTCCTAAATTGATCTATCTCATTTCCCGGTATTTGCCCATATCCCTCTAAACCCTTCCTATTCATATTCCCATCCAGATGCCTTTGAAATGCTGTAATTGTACCAGCTTCCACCACTTCCCCTGGCAGCTCGTTCCATACACACACCACCCTCTGGATGAAAAAGTTGGCCCTTTGGTCTCTTTTATATCTTCCCCCTCACCCTAAACCTCTGCCCTCAACTTTTGGACTCCCCTACTCTGGGAAAAAAGACCTTGCCTAATCACTCTATCCATGTCCCTCATGATTTTAAAAACTTCTATTATAAAATGTATAATAAATAATAGTGTTATCTTGAAGGCAGTTCTTAACTTTGCCCTTCCCCCAACGATCCTGTCTTGAACACAAGCTCATAGTCTGGCTTTGTGATGAGAAGGTCTACACTGGCTACCAAGAGAGGACTCATCTCCAGGGCAGCCATACTTGACGCAGAGTGGCACCTCCTCAAGGGATAAACTCTATCTGCAGGCTCGCATTCCAGGAAAAAACAAATTTGGGTCAACAGACAAAATTCATGTGGCCTGACCATCTTACGCAAGAAGCTTTCTCAGTCTAAAGACAGGCTCAGTGCAGATATGATACATGCTACCCTGCAGTTCCTTCCTCTCACTGTTAGAGGGTGACAAAGTGCTTTGTAAATGAGCTATTGACCATTGTTGCCTGGAGCCCTGAGCATTTCACGTACTCTCCGCCCAGCACAGCAGCATTGCATTCCCTTTAGCCAAATTAGACAATGTACAAACATAACGGATGTTTGGCTCTGCCAGCAATTGTTATAACTCAAAGTACAGCATAGTCCCAGCCAGTCAAAGTGCACTAATGAATTGCTAAATTGTCCTATAACATGAGTCTAGCAATGTAGGTATCCAAATGGAAATGCTGTGGCATAAAGCAGAATTCTCAGAAAATGTGAACAAAGTAAATTTGAATTTGTCCAAGTCAATGGAACGACTGATCAAAAATTTTTTTTTGCTCTGTAAACTTTATTTCGAGAAACAGCAGGTAAGTGAATAAAATGCTCAACCATTAGCAATCAAGGTAAAACATTAATTCGGAATTTGAGAAGGATCACACAACACAGGTTTGTTGAATATTTTTTGCCTGCTTCAGTGGGGTCACTGACTATGCGGGTTCGTACAGAAATGTTATACCTATCAGGTTTAGTGGAGTCATTGGCAGAGAGATCGAATGCATTGTCCAACTGCTCTCTATACCATAGCTTTTTCCTACCTGTTTACCATTGAACTTTGAACCACAAGCCTCAGTGCCATTGAGAAAAAGAAAGCTTAATGTGCCTTTCCCCAACAGAATTTAATGCCTCGTTCCCTTCCAGCGTGGCCAATGGCACTGTCAGTGATCTTGTGTGACAGGAACATTAGTGAAAATGACTAGAGACTGGAGGCAAATTCGACAGTAACTTTGAAAAGGGATTGGACAAGGGGAGAATATTGCTGAACAATGGGGCAGAGAAAGGCGGGGTGGGGGGTGGGGTTGTGGTACTAATTGAAGAGCGCATAGTCTCCTTCACAGCTGTACGCAGGGAGAAAAGTCGACAACGAAAATTCCAATCGATTCCAAACTCTATTGTGGTCACTCCATGTCTCAGAAAAGGCCAGAGATTTGACCCATCCAAAAAAAGAACCTTTTGATATTTATTCTACAGAATACAGCAGGGTATCCTTCTCTTCTGCACAGGTTGGAAGATCACAGCTCGAATAGCCTCATCAAATATTGTCTTTAGGCCCTTCTGTTTGTAGGCCGAGCTTTCAATAAACTTTGCAGCTCCTGTGCAAATTGAAAATAAGAAAGAAACATTTTTCAGTGCTTGTCTTTTGTTTTTTTTTATCAGGTTCTCCTCATGCACTTCAGGAAGTCTTTCCTGTAATGGACAGACGGACAGTCGTGAGCCTGAGGCCTACATGTCCATGATATGGATGGCAGATGGTCAAGTTAGGCCCATTCACTTGGAGGGCGGCAGAGAGGATGGCCTATTGGTATAATCACGACACAATTAATCCACAACAGGCCCTGGTAATGCTATGAGGCCCTGCGTTTTGTTATTTTTAATCAACCTATTCAGACATACTACGACAGGGATTTTAATCAAAATATCCAGGGATATTGTGACACACCTCTGGTGCAGGTGTGATGTGAACTGAGGCCTCCTACGTCAGAGGTATGGACACCATCATTGCACCACAGGATCCCCCAGGGATCTGGGTTTGAATCCTGCAATGGTAGATGGGGAAATTTGAATTCAATATTTATTGTAAAATTCTGGAATTAAGAGTCTAATGATTGACTCCAGTATCATCCTTCACCAACTAGCTTTCTAGAGTGGAATACTCTGTTTGCAGATAACCACAAAGCACACCATGGTCTTATTATCACTTAGGAGACTGCCAATGGTCAAGTTGGTGTACAAGGACGGTGCTCTCCTCCAGCAAGAACATCACTTACCAATCTCCTTTGCTATCTGTAAACCTTCCTCATGGGTAATAGGGACTTGGTTCCTCTCTTTCAGTTTCTCGATGGTTTCTTTGTCATCGCGTAAATCAAGCTTGGTGCCCACGAGGATGATGGGAGCATTGGGGCAGTGCCGCTTGACTTCAGGGTACCACTACATGAGGAGAAAGGGGAAAGAAAAATGGGAAAATTGCTAACTCATTGGGAAAATTGCTAACTCATGGCTTACACTATCATAGCAATTTTCATAGCTGTCATGACAACGGATCATCATGCTGCATTACTTACAAGGAATTGAACTTTTACCTACAACTTGTGCCTTTTGAAAAGAAAGAAATAGATGTCAAAAGGGGGCTGAGGCTATAAATTCAATTGTTTGCTAAAAGCCTCAATGTGGGTTACACTGAATCCAAAGAGGAAGCATGGAATAGCCAATGGACTAAAGTGTGTTCGGGAGGGACACAGCTGAGAATTTTCACTAGACACCCCTTCACCCTCTTCAGGCATGACATTCTATGATTGGGACATGACAGATGAGGGGGAATCACTTTATGGATAGGGTCCTGGAGATCCTGTGGATGGAGTAGTGTCGAGTTTATCCCAGGACCAGCAGAGAATGCCACGCCATCAGACCTTGTCAGCGTGGTTTTGCCACCTAGATCATTGTGGCCTCAGGCCACTGTGGGAATGCCAGGCCAAGTGGGCTGAGAAGTGGCAGATGGAGTTTAATTCAGATAAATGCAAGGTGCTGCATTTTGGGAACCCTCCTGCACACATTGGACAAACACTGACCCATCTAACGAACTTGAGCTATAGCTTTCCCAATCAATATCAGGAAAGTTAAAGTCCCCCATAACAAGTACCCTATTACTTTCACCCTTCTCTTGAATCATCCTCACAATCCTTTCTTCTACGTTTCTAGGACTATTAGGAGGCCTGTAAAAAACTCCTAACAGGGTGAGCTCACCTTTCCTATTCCTAACCTCAGCCCAAACTGCCTCAGATGGCGAGTCATCTTCCATCGTCCTTTCCACAGCTGTAATACTATCTTTGACAAGCAATGCCACACCTCACGCAATGCCACACACATATAAAAGCAACTTTTTCACACAGAGGGTGGTACGTGTGTGGAATGAGCTGCCAGACGAAATGGTGGAGGCTGGTACAATTGCAACATTTCAAAGGCATTTGGATGGGTATATGAATAGGAAGGTTTTAGAGAGATATGGACCAGGTGCTGGTAGGTGGGACTAGATTGGGTTGGGATATCTGGTCGGCATGGATGGGTTGGACTGAAGGGTCTGTTTCCATGACTCTATGACCTTCTCTACTCCACCAGGATAAGTGCCATTATCTGTTCTCTGCTCCCCCACACCCAGTCCTTCTCAACCACGGTACCCACCTTCCATCAAAAGTTGTATTCTACCACTCTCGCTATTGCCTCCAACATTTTCCCTCACTTGCTCTCACCCACCCAACCCTCGCCCACAAAACACTAACCCTGCATGCCCCCTTTGCTGCCTACTTACCATCACAGGACGACTGACCACCTTTCCAACACCTGCATCAGCACTACCCAGCTTTTCCAGCCACTGCCATCTCACTCAATCCCTCCCTTTATTTAGTTCCAGTGGAAAACAGGGTAGAAAGAGCCAAGACAGATGCTAGACTGATTGGCTTTCAGCTCCTCGGCCTCTGTGAGGAAAGGCACCCAGCTCCAACCATTCCAATGGCCAACTGACAATGCGGATGCTTCTGGACTGATATCAGAGTCTGCCCCTTAACTTACTGCCCCCTTAACCTGAAGGTTGACTCTCTTGAGATGGATGTAGACCTGCTGACAGTAATGGCAAGCTTCCTGGCTTTGTGTCTGTGCTAAATGGTAAGGCAAGACAAAAGGAATGCCACTCTGAAGAGCTTATGCTCGAAACATTGATTCTCCTGCTCCTCGGTTGCTGCCTGACCAGCTGTTCTTTTCCAGTGCCACACTCTCGTCTCTGATCTCCAGCATCTGCAGTCCTCACTTTCTCTTGGAAAGAATGTCAGCCTGGTGGGAGGGCAAAGGACAGACAGACCAGGTAGGGATGGCGTGAGCGTCAGGTAGGCCCAAGGAGAGTGAGTGTCCAGACAGCGAGCAAATAAACAGGAGATGCAGCCTGGCTCAGTCCACGAGCTGGGCACCTGATCCTGTGTGCAGGGTGACCTCGCTGGTTTCAGAGTTTATTTGCCAGTCGTTGGCATTCTCCAGAGGGCAGCTGTAAACTGCAGAAGCATCCTGTAGATCAGAAAGACTCCCTGACCCATTAGATTGGCAGGCATCAGTTGCCAGGGCCCATAGACACAGCTCACGTGTGGGTGGAGTGTGGAGACGTTGTAGCCGGGTGCCTGAGATGACAGCTCGGAGGAGCAAGTGGCGAGTTGGAGTCACAAGATTCCCACTTCGACTTTCACGTTGGGAATTGTTGCCATCTAGTTTCCTCACTGCTGGCAGTCGGAGAGGAAGCTGCATGTGCATGAGGAGAGATTTGCACTTATTAAGATTGACAACAAGTGATAAGCCCAGTAACTAGGAAACTTGGAGCACCCTGCAGAGAATCTGGCCTCAACAGCGACAATCTGTCGATGGTGTGATGAGCTACTCCTGATGTCAAGAGAGACCTCGCCCAATTTCTCACCCACTTCTCCCAGACTTCTCGGCGTAGTACACATCATGCAGGCCCCGGTAAGATTCCATTTGAAGTCAATCCCTGGTTTGCTGAAAACAAGTCATAAAGCCACTGTTGATGGAAACTGGCCAAATGTCTTTCAGCTCGTGACAGAATCAAGAATCTCCAATCAACTATTCAACTGCCAAGACTAGTGCCATCAGAATCTCCCAGCTGAAAGGGTGTAAAGTTTTACAAACTTTTTGTGTCAGACAAGCCAAAGTGTATGCTCCACTTACTTTAATTTTTCGACTCACCTCTCATTTCCCAGTGACTGCAGAATTCCTTCCAGAGACACATTGCCTTTTCTGTCAATTGTGAGGCATCACAGACACAAGACAAACAGAGAACGTGGAGATCTCAGCAGATCCATGAACAGAGAAAGAGAGTTAAGGTTTTGAATTCAATGTGACTCTTCTTCCTCTTCTCTCCAGCAATCTCAGCATTTGTTTCAGATTTCCATCATCCCCACAGTATTTTGCGTTCACCACAGGCATGATCCTCATTGTATGGCCAACTGAAGAAAAGGATCAGCAGCAACGACTGGACAGGGCCTCTATAGACATTGCAAAAGCCTCAGTCTCTGTCAATTTTGTAAGCTTATGGTGTAACTTCTTGGCAGTTCTCAAATCTCATCCAACACCTACTTCACGATGACATGCAAGCTGTGATTCTCATCAATGGAACCACCAGAGGATCATAACTGAGTGAAGACTGGGTTCAAAAAAAGGTGAGTGCAGTGATTGTAATGAGGTCAGCCATGCAGTATGAGTTCCCTGATTGGGGCTGTTAAACTGGTCCAATTAGGGTTCCCCGGCTGACAGATAAGAACAGGAGTGTGGCTGGCAGTGTGGCCGACCGGTCTAAGGCGCTGGATTAAGGCTCCAGTCTCGACAGAGGCGTGGGTTCGAATCCCACCGCTGCCATTACTGCTGATCAGCTCCAACTATGCAGCTTGTTAAAGCGCTGTTTCGATCCCCGCTGTTTGAGCAGGGCAGCGGTAGACGTCCAGTACGTGGCCACCACCATCCAACGCCTTAAAATGGCGGTGCTCGGACCTGACGTGGTGCACCAGTTGGAGGACGCTCAGGTGTGCGGTGGGATCCCGTCCGCGCTCACCCCAGCCCGGACGGAATTTCACATTGGCCCCAAGGTCCCGTACTTCCTGCGGGAGCCTGTGCCCCACAACCTGAGCCGCCTCCGAAATTTTAATTTTGTTTCTTTCAAAGACATAAAAAAGAGGGCCCTGTATAGACTGCTGCTGCACACCGTCCACCTCTACTCCCTCATCCACCGTCCGGACACGCCTTGGCGTGCCCATTTGCCACCGGGCAGTGGGGATCCCCAGTGGAGGGCTCTCTACGCGGGAGTCCTCCCCCTTTCTCTCGGGGATCTGGGGTGGAGGGTGCTGCACACAGCGGTCCCCTGCAACCGCAGATTGCGGTGGTTCACGGACTCCCAGCCCAACTGCTTGTTCTGTGGCGCTGTGGAGTCCGTGGACCACGTGTATATTGGGTGTGGGCGTTTGCACTCCCTTTTTGATTTTCTTAAAAACCTTCTCCTCTGTTTTTGGCTGCACTTCAGTCCCACGCTCCTGATCTTTGGGCACCCGGTACGGAGGAAGGAGGGCAGATCTGAAGA
>NC_057748.1:11064370-11107183 GCF_004010195.1 Chiloscyllium plagiosum | reverse complement strand
TGGTGGAAATTGAATAAAGATTTGTGCACTTTGTGTCTTTCACTGTGTCTCACACCTGCACACACACACCATGGGTGCTGGGGAAAAAAATAAGCACTACCGCACTTAGGTGGTAGTGTGGGGGTTAAAAGAAAAAAAAAACAGAGAAAAAAAAGAAAAAAAAAGAACAGGAGTGTCAGAGATCCTGTTCACTCTGAGATCTGGCTCTGAGGGAACTGGATCAGTGTCAAGGGCTCTCCACGTGGAAATAAAGAGTGACTTGGTGATGGGATACCGGCCTCTGTGGAGTTATATCAGTGAGTCAATGCAGCATCCCTCTTCTCCATTTTCCTCACCACTCTTCTGCCTCAGCAGATAATCTACAGTGCAGAATTAAATTATTCAATATACGCTGCCTCCAATCCAAACTTCATACACTCCAACCTCAATCTTCAAGTACACAGGATAGTAGCAGCTTGATGAGTTACAAGGAATGGCTGGGTAGGCTACCACAGCTCAACTGAGGGGAGAGAGAGAGGTCAAGAAACAGGATCTTCATGGTAACCTCAGCCACAGCAGGAATTGAACCTGTACTGTGATGTTTGCAAGCCAACTGTCCAGCCAACTGACCCACAGCTGACTGTAATCTTTATCTGTGCTTCTGTATAAAGAGTCATACAGCATGGAGGAAGGCCATTTGCCCCATTGTGCCTGATCTAGTTCAAAGAAAGAGCCATTTTGTTCAGTCCTATATCCTAGCCTTTTGCCTTACTCCAGGTCTCCTTTACAATGACTTATGGGATCAACTGTCATCACTTATCAGAGCAACCATTCCAAATGCGGATAACTCTCTCGGAGAGAACATTCCTCTTTGTGTAAAATGGGTCGACAGTCCAGAGAAAGGCTCTCTGGCCCATCAGGTCTGTGCCAATCAAAAAGAAGTAACGATCAATTCTCGTCCCATTTTCCAGCACTTGACCCTTGTCTGCCTTGGCATCACAAGTGTACATCTAAATTCTTCTTAAATGCTCTGAGGGTTTCTGCCTCGACCATCCTCACAGGAAATGAGTTCCAGATTCTCATCACCGTCTGGATGAAAAAATCTTTCCTCACATCTCTTCTAAACCTGTTATTGAAATACCTAATCTACCCCTTAGACCCTTTGAGAGTGACGTTAAATCCTCCATATCTAATTATTACCCTTTACCCCACAGGGAATAATCTTCCTTTCCCTCCTCTGTGAAAATCGACTGGAAAAGTCTTATCCGGCTCAGCTCTTAACTTGCTCTACTCCAAGGAGAACATGTTTACATTTTGTAACCTCTCCTCATAACTTCACAACATCCTGCTGCAATTATCCAAACAGGAGCTGATTTCCTGTTGGAAAGAGCTGGATTGTTTTGTCTGTAGCGCAGAAACACTCTGAGGAAACCAATGCAGGGCAAACCAAAACTCATATTCAAATTCCAGTTGGTATTTGCATTTTCTTTCTCCCCTGCCAACTTATCCAGGATTTCTGAACATCATATGCAAATTGAAACAAACAAAACTTGCAAAGAGAAAGAACACCCTCAGGAAAGCTGCCGAACGGAAGGTGAGTAGTAACCCTCCTTGCAGACTTACGGGAGAACACTGTGGTAACTTGACCTCTTATTTCTTAGTGAACATAAGTCAACATTGTGGGCAGTCTGTGGAATTTTCTCTACCAGATCAACTAGAAACTCAAGAACATTCTTCAAAGGCCTCACTTTTCTTTTCAAGAAGGTATGTTTTAACCACACGCGTTTCTCTGTCCCAGCCCAGACATCTAATCTAGGATACTCGCATCAACCAACCCCACTGCCCCATGGCTGAACATTTCAACTCCACCACCCCCTTGCACCATCAAATATGTGCAGGCCCTGGGCCTTCCCCATTGCCAAACCCTGACCACCCGACGCCTGGAGGAAGAAAGCCTCATTTTCGACCTCGGGACCCTGCAACCACACAGGATTAATGTGGATTTCACCAGTTTCCTCAATTTCCCTCCCCCTCATCTTATCCCACTCCCAAGCATCCAACGCCCCTTGACCTGTCCATTGTCTTTCCCATCTATCCGCTCCACCCTTCTCTCCGACCTATCACCTTCTCCCCCACCTTCATCAACCTATTGCATTCCCAGCAACTTACCCTGCACCTCCACCCCCCTCCCATTTATCTTTCAGCCACACCCCCTACCACCATCCCCCCCGCCTGGCCCGCAAGCCTCATTCCTGATGAAGGGCTGATGCCCAAAACATCGATTCTCCCTTTCCTCAGATGCTGCCTGACCTGCTGTGCTTTTCCAGCACCACATCCACAAATCTATTCATGTCTGTCCAATAGGTGTTGGCTGGTTATTTTGACCACACAATTCATGGCGTGATAGACATTGTCATCGACCCCTGACAGCCACATTAGATTAGATTAGATTACCTACAATGTGGAAACAGGCCCTTCGGCCCAACAAGTCCACACTGACCCTTCGAAGAGAAACCCACCCCCCCTATATTTACCCCTGACTAATCCACCTAACACTAGAGGCAATTTAGCATGGCCAATTCACCTAATCTGCACACCTTTGGACTGTGGGAGGAAACCGGAGCACCCAGAGGAAACCCACGCAGAGACGGGGGGAATGTGCAAACTCCACACCAACAGTTGCCCGAGGCCAGAATTGAACCTGCGTCCCTGGTGCTGTGAGGCAGCAGTGCTACCCACTGAGCCACCGTGCCACATCTTTGCACCTCCAGCAAATTGGACAGCAATGAAGACATGGAACCCAGGCTGATTATTCCTTCACCAAAGAGGGAATAAGAGCATAACGTAAATCTCTTCTGACCCAGGATGTCAATTCTCCAGGATTTTCCAAGAGCTTCCAGGATAATCTCCTGACCATCGCTCGGAGACTACCAGGGAAACAAAAGCACTGGGCTATTGAAAACAGCAGTCAGAGGAATTCATCTTCCATTTTCCTCTGGAAATTCTTTCATTGCTGAAAAAAATATCGCAGATGGGGAGGGAAAAGGTTTGATGGGATAATTAGAGGTGGAAGGTCACATGATAACATCTCCACAAATGCAACCAAATGAAGTTTGTAACCCCACTTCTGACTGTTCTAAGAATCAAAGGTAAGCTGAACATACATCCCTGATGAAGGGCTTATGTCCGAAACGTCGACTCTCCTGCTCCTTGGATGCTGCCTGATCTGCTCTGTTTTTCCAGCGCAACACATTTTGACTCTGATTCTCCAGTATCTGCAATCTTCACTTTCTCCCCGTAAGGTGAACACAACAGTGTCTAGTGGGTAAATCCTCATAGCCCCAGAAGACCTCTGGGCTACTACTGTATTTGAGAGCAAGAGACAACTGGTGAAAGTTTAACCTGAGTGCTACGAGAGCTCAAGTGAAGAAAGAGAGAGGTCAGGAAACAGGATCTTCATGGTAATCTCAGCCACAGCAGGAATTCAACCTGTACTGTGATGTTAGCTCCATGGTGCAAGCCAGCTGTCCAGCCAACTGACCCTCTATGCTGGGAAGGGAATATGGCTGTCTACATTCAATACTGAGCTCACTAACTCATCCCTTAAGAACAATGGATGTGAAAGCAGGTGGGGATTGCTATTTTACACATGAACTTTGCATCTATCTCCTGCCATAGCTAACCTGGGAATATGATATGCAAATACTAATGCCTGGGACAAATGCACTGAGAAAGTGTTCTGTGTCCTTGAGCCTGAATAAAATAGTGGATTTAGTTAGAGTTCAGAATGAAGGCAGATGCTCATTGTTGTCCATGGAAGACTTCCTGAAAGAGATAATATCTTGTGTATTTAGTCTTACCTGGTAAAATGCAAATAGAGTGAAACTGTGCAAATGGAAATATAACTTGGTTTCTGTTCTGCATTTCATTAGAAACCATTAGTGTTTCTGAATTATAATATGTCGGCTAACAACATGCATTGATATAGCACCCACATATCGCACGTTGCTTCCGAGGTGACCAATGTTTGACACCAAACCAAAGGAGACATGAGAACAGCTGATCAAAGAGAAGAGTATGAAAGAAGGGAAGAGAGCTGCACAGGTTAATGACTAGCATTCTAGAGTTTGGGGCATGCATTAAGAGTCTGGAAACTCAAAGAGCAACCTCCTGCATTGTAAGAAATATTATGCACTCTATGTGAGGTTAAGTAAGGACTGTTATGTAATGTATCGTGACACATTGTATGAATGAGATACAGTTTTGAAAAACATCTCTATGCAAAGCTGCTATTGGCGGAATGACAGAAGTGAATCCCTGAATTGGAGAGAATCAAGGTTTCTGAAAGGTCATAAGATTGGACAAGGTTACAGGAGGAGCTGGAGAATCTGAGTGGTTTGAACTTATGAATGAAAATGAAGTGGAGTTGTTCAGGAAGCTTTAATTTTCATGAACATGCCTGGGAGGCTAACTGAAGGAACCAAGAAACAAGCTCCCCGAGGCTAATGGAAAGGTGCTTAGACGGATCAGAAGTTGAACAAAACATTTCTGAGTTCTGAAATTTGATCAGATGGTCAGGACTCTGTGGGGTTCACACGTCATAATTAGTAGCAGTTTTAGGGCTTGAAGCACCTTCACCCATGTCCTTACCCCCACCCCCCACCCCCCCCCCCCCCCCCCCACACACACACACTTGTTATTAAATGCTCTACTATTACACACAATATATTGTTAGCCACTCATTGTCCCCATTTGTAGCTATTTATTTTCCTCAGCGGATTGTTTTCCACTCCATTGTCTGTTCTACTGTTCTTCTCTCTCTTCGGGCTCTATCGCCACCTTTCATTTACTCCTTAACTCCTCCCCCCTCCCGATCTTCTGTATATACACCTACTTTTTCATCAGTTCTGAGGAAGGGTCACTGAACCCAAGAAATTAACTCTGATTTCTCTTCACGGATGCTGCCTGACCTGCTGACTGTTTCCAGCGATTTCTGTTTTGGTTTCTGATTTCCAGCACAAACAGTTCTTTCGGTTTTTATAATTAGTAAACCTACTGATACTGAGAAGGGCAGTTCCTCATTAAAATTATAAGGGTCCAGATTGCAAAGGATAAAATTAGGAGAGAGATAGAAGAGAAAGGGTGAAGTTTCAATGTGCATCTCCCATTGGAAAACCAATTCTGTGGGTTAATGACTTGTTGCAGAAAACTGCCTGATCATCATTATCATCAACTTCAACAGTTTCTTTAACGGCCAACCATTCTGCAACATCAGTTTTTCGGTTTATCACAAAACTACATAAAAATAAAAGAATCAAATTTACTGTACAGTTGCTACTACCTGCAAAGTCCACATTTATCGTAAGTTGGTAGACAGATGCAGCAAGTGATTAGGAAGGTTCACAGAATGTTTGCATTTACTGCAGGGTTGCTTCATCAATGACCTTCCATCCATCATACAGTCAAAGGTAGGGATATTCGCTGATGATTGCACAATGTTCAGTACCATTCACAGTTTCTCAGATTCAGAAGCTGTTCATGTTCAAATGCAACAAGATCTGGACAATATCCAGGTTTGGACTGACAAGTGTCAAGTAACATTCGCAACACACAAATGCCAGCCTATGAGCATCTCCAGTAAGAGACAATCTAACTACCGTCACTTGAAATCCAATGGTGCTCCCATCACTGAATTCCCCCCATCAACACCCTGGAGGTTACCATTGACCAGAAACTGAACTAGACTCACCACATAAACACAGCAGCTACAAGAGCAGATCAGAGGCTAGGAATACTGCAGTGAGTAACTCACCTCCTGAATCCCCAAAGCCTGTCCATCATCTATAAGGCATAAGTCAGGAGTGTGATGGAATACTCCCCATTTGCCTGGATGGGTGCAGCCCCAACAACACTCAAGAAGCTCGATACTATCCAGGACAAAGCAGCCCACTCGATTGGCACCACATCCACAAACATCCACTCCCGCCAGCACCGACACTCAGTAGCAGCAGGGTGTACCAGCTACAAGATGCAATGCAGAAATTCACCAAAGATCCTCAGATAGCCCCTTCCAAACCCACGACCACTTCCATCTCGAAGGGTAGGGGCAGCAGATACATGGGAACACCACCCCCTGCAAGTTCCCTTCTGAGCCAGCCACTCACTATCCTGACTTGGAAATATATTGCAGTTCTTTCATTGTTGAAGGGCCTAAATCCTAGAATTCCCTCCCTAAGGGTATTGTTGGTGAACCTACAGCACATGGACTGCAGCTATTCAAGAGGGCAGCTCACCCCCACCTTCTCAAGGGCAACTAGAGACGGGCAATAAAAGCTGGCCCAGCCAATGACACCCATGTCCCACAAGTGAGTTAAAAAAAAGGATCGAAATGCAGAGGTGTTTTGCTACAGCTGATGATACTACACCTAGAGTACTGTGTCCAATTTTGGACTCCTTATTCGAGAAAAGGCATTACTGCATTAGAAGCAGTTCTGAAAAGATTCAGGAGACAGTGAGGTCTGCAGATGTTGGAGAGCAGAGTTGAGAATGTATTGCTGGAAAAGCACAGCAGGTCAGGCAGCATTCGAGGAGTAGAAAATCGACGTTTTGGGCCAGAGCCCTTCATCAGGAATGATTCCTGATGAAGGGCTCTGGCCCGAAACGTCAACTCTCCTGCTCCTCGGATGCTGCCTGACCTGCTGTGCTTTTCCAGCAACACACTCTCAACTATGAAAAGGTTCATTCAAGAGAGGGTCCCGTTTCCGTGCTGCATGACTCTATGAGCAGTCCATGAACATGTTTCTGGGCAAGGTGCATCTTCTGAGGAAATGTGGACAGGTTGGACCTATATCTATTGGAGTTTAGAAGAATATAGGGTGACCTTCTTCTTAACAACATCCCTTGCCTGAAATATGGTAACTCTCCGGTTAAACTCAAAACCAGTCATCTCTCTCTCTCTCTCTCTCTCTTTAATGGGAGAGCAGTCCTATGGTCCTCTGGGACTATGCAACTATACTTTACTTATAATATGATCCTGAGAAAACTTAATTGGGTGGATGCTGAGAGGATCCTTGTGCAATACAGTTTCAAAGGGTCTCCCATTTACGATGGGAATGGCTTCTTTCTCTCTGAGGACCAGGATCCTCTGCAACTCTCTTCCCTAAAGAGCAGTGAAGACTGGACCACTGGCTAGAGTCATAGAGATGTACAGCACAAAAACAGACCCTTTAGTCCAACTCATTCATGCCGACCAGATATTTCTAAATTAATCTAGTCCCATTTGCCAGCATTTGGCCCATATCCCTCCAAACCCTTCCTATTCATGCACCCATCCAGATGCCTTTTAAATGTTGTAATTATACCAGCCTCCACCACATCCTCTGGCAGCTCATTCCATACATGCACCACCCTCTGTGTGAAAATGCTGCCCCTTAGGTCCCTTTTAAATCTTTTCCCTCTCATCTTAAACCTCTGCCCTCTGATTTTGGACTCCCCTACCCTGGGGAAAAGATCTTGTCTATTTATCCTATCCATGCCCCTCATGATTTTATAAACCTCTATCAGGTCACCCCTCAGCCTCCAACACTCCAGGGAAAACAGCCCCAGTCTATTCAGCCTCTCAACAGCTCAAGCCCTCCAACCCTGGCAACATCCTTGTAAATCTTTTCCGAACCCTTTCAAGTTTCACAACATTTTCCCGATAGCAAGGAGACCAGAATTCAATGCAATATTCCAAAAGTGGCTTAACCAATGCCGTGCACAGCCACAGCATGACATCCCAACCTCTCGGCTCAGTACCAAATGCCTTCCTCACCATCCGGAGTACTTTTAATGCAGAGCTTCTTGACTGACGAAGGAGTCAAAGAGCATCAGAGATGGGCATGGTCAGATCAGTCTTGATCTTACCAAGTATCAGAACAGGCCGAAGATCTACTGTAGCTCCTAACTTGCCATCTGGATCTAGTCAATAAAACAAAATGTGTCACTTTACCATGACAGTCAGGCACTACCTATGAGGAGTCTTGAATACACTGAGCAGTTCAGTTTTTGCTCAGACTACGTTAGCCAGGTTTGATAAATATTTCCTAACCACGCTGTTCAGAGATGTTGTTATAAGTGTTTGGAGACTGTATTCAACCCAATGGGTGTAAAAGACCTTCCTAAAGTCTAACACTGGAACAACAACTAGGGTTTACAATGCAGTAGACTTGGCATTGACTTCATTGGAGCTGAGAATGGATTGCTAAGAATGCATAAAGGAAGATTAATTTTACTAGCAGGCGAATCGTGAGCAACAGGATTTAAAAAGATATATTATTTTCCATTTTGGAGTTAAGGGAATTTGAACTGTGCCACAACAACAGCACTTTGCATTTACATGGCCTTTCTAACGTAGATCCACAATCACAAGTTGCATTTTTCCACCAGCCACTGATTGAGGCTAAGGAAAATATTTGAAAAGGAAACATTCAAGTTCATGAAGGAGAAGTGAGGTTGGACTCGAACATTCTGATGCAAGGTGTGATAATGTGAGTGCTCATTTCTTCTGATTAAGGAACTATCCCCCAGGACTTACCTTGACACGTACATTCTGGAAAGAAGCAGGACTGACAAGTGAAAAGCAGATCACAAAAACATCCTGGAAAAGAATAAAGTCCAACAATTAGCTGAGTGGTCCTCAGTTCCATTCTACTCAGCTTTGTGTCAAACTATAGGACATACAATAGAGAACCGTACAGCACAGGAACAGATCCCATGATGTTGTGCCGAACATGATGCCAAATTAAACTAATCCCTTCTGCCTGCCCTTGGTCCATATCCCTCTGTTCCTTGCATATTAATGCACTTATCTAAAAGCCCCTTAAATGCCCCTATTGTACCCGCCTCCACCTCCGCCCCTGGCAGCATGTTCCAGACACCTACCACTTGCCCCTCACATCTCCTTTGAACTCTTGACTTCACGCCTTAAATGCATGCCCCCGAGTATTAGACATCTCCACTCTTGGGAAAAAGGTTTTGACTGTCAACCCTTTCTGTTCTTCTCATAATTTTATACAGTTCTATCAAGTCTCATCTTGGCCTCCATTGTTCAAGCCTTCTCCTTACAGCACATACCCTCTAATCCAGGCAGCATCCTGGTAAACCGATTCTTGCACCCTCTCCAAAGTCAAATATGATTATAAATTTTACAATCTGGAGTGGTATTTCTGCATCAAAACCCTGGAATGTGTTAACTATGATTTCCACCATTTTAATAAGTGCCACCCATGCTCATAATGTTCCCAAGGAACGATTATTCACAAATGTAAAGCTTGCTCAGCTAAGCTGCGAGCAAGGCCAAAGTTCACCAAGTCTGATTCTAGGGGAGGGAGGGTGTGTGCCATTGGAATCACACTTTCCACTGCTTTTGTCTGGTCACAGTCACAGCAGGGATCCAAGGTATCTGGGTAGCCTGGTCTCTGCAGAGCATTGCCAGACCAGGGTATACTCCAGTCTAACATTTATTGATCATGACATATCATATTTTTGTTTTATGCATTCACAGCATCACTGGCTAGGCTATAATTTATTGCCCAGATGGCAGTTAAGGGTCAGCCGCATTGTTGTGTGGTCTGGAGTCACACATTAGTTAAGGACAGCAGTTTCCTTCACTAAAAGGCATTATCAGAAGTCAGATGACACCAGGTTATGGTCTAACAAGTTTATTTGAAAACACAAGGTTTTGGAGCGCTGCTCTTTCTTCAGGTGAAGTGTCACCTCACCTGACGAAGGAGCAGTGCTCTGAAAGGTTGTGATTTCAAATAAACCTGTTGGGCTATAACCCAGCGTCAAGTGACTCTGTCCACTCCAGTACTTCCACATAAAGAGCATTAGTGAACCAGCTGGAGTTCCCACTCTCCACCCCCCAACAATTTCATGGTCATCATTAGGCTCTTAAGTCCAGACTTTCATTGGATTCAAATTCCCTCCATCTGCTCTGGTGGGATCTGAACCCAGGTCCCCAGAACATTACCTGGATCATTGGGATAATAGTCTAGCAATAATACCACTCGGCCATCACATCCCTATCACTGCTAGACAAGGCAAGAAGTTAGGCCCAAGGCCTACCTCATGCATGAGGATCAATCCCATACAATTGGCAATACACTTATTTAATGAAGTAATTAGTCCTCCCGCTCTCTTGTGAAAAGACAGAAAGAGAGTGACAGGTTTTCTGTGAAAGTATCCTTACAGTTTGAGGGTAGGAGAGAGGTCGGAGCTTGTCATAGTCTTCCTGACCAGCTGTGTCCCACAATCCCAGGTTCACAGCATGACCATCGACGGTCACAGAGGTCGAGTAGTTGTCAAAGCTGTCGGGGGAGACAGTGAAAAGATGTCAGACCAAAACAAAATGAGATTAATTCAGCCTCAGCAGCTCCAGGTCAATAACCCAGTGCAGGATTTTGATGAGGGTGTCAGTTTTTGTTCAATGTGTAGCGCTCGCATCTCTGAGTGAGAAGGTCATAGGTTAAAGCCCCACATGAGGGAGGTGAGTGAGCACACATCTGGCCTGACACCCAGAGCAATACCAATGGGACTCCTGGACTCTAGGAGGCGCTGATTTTTAAATAAGTAATTAAACCCAGCGCTCATCATGTCCGGCCTCTCAGCTGGACACAAATGTTTCAATGCCAGCATTTTCAAGAAGAAGAACTTTCCCTGGTGTACTGACTAATATTTATCCCTGGACCAAATTCATAATAAATAGCATTCATTGTTCGACGGTTGTTTCTGGGATCTTGCTGCAAACTGGCTTCTATATTACAACCTTACTACCTTACTATATTGCTACCTTACAACAGTCAACTATGCTTGCACTGTACTGAGTGTCAAGCTTTTTGAGATATCCTAAAGTTGTGAAAGGTGCTATATAAATGCACATCCTTTCCCTTTGTATGATGGAAACAGCTCCTATGCTTACTCGAAAAGGGAACTGGGTACAGCTGGCGCTTGATGAGTAACCAGACTGTCACAGAAGGGACAGTGCCCTCAGAAGGCCAATGGAATGTTGCCAAGCATTGCAAGAGGAATGGAAAATACTGCAACTGTACAGGCGATTGGACATCTGCAGCACAGTGTACTTAGTCATCTTCAGAGAATCAGTGTGGAAAACAGGCCATTTGGTCCATAGAATCCACACTAACCCTCTGAAGATTGAACCCCCTACTTGTAACCCTGCATTTCCCATGGCCAATCCCATGGGAACCTAACCTGCATATCTTGGAACTTTGTGAGGAAACCAGAGCACCTGGAGGAAACCCACGCAGACACGGGGAGAACGTGTAAACTCCACCCAGACAGTCACCCGAGGATGGAATCAAACCTGGGTCCCTGGCGCTGAGAGGTTGCAGTGCGAACCACTGAGCCACCATACTGCCCATTGCATTGACTGAACTGTGAAGGTTGCTGTCACCATTGTCATTAAGTGAAAGGAACAACAGGGCCTGCTTTATATGGTGTGATTGAGGGAAACCACTTCTGGGTCAAACTGGGCGAGTCCCTCATATTTGACAAAATTTATTTCAATGTGTGTTCGCCACTAGTTATGGGTTTGCATTGATACGATGGACATTGTTACACTCGAGGAGCACTCAGCATCAGGTCTCACTCCTTCAGGATCCCTACGAGTACATGTCACATCATGACACTCCTCAGTATTTACCCTTTCAGATCCTTTCAGAGTCCTTTCCAACACAGATCTTGAGACTGATTCCTGGGTCGAAAGGCTGAGAAACATAGAAAAAGGTAGGCCATTCAGCCCATCCAGTCTGCTCCACCATTCAATATAATCATGGCTGATAATTCAATTCAGTCTCCTATTCCCCCTTTCTCCTCCATACCTTTGATCCCTTTAGCCCTAAGAACTATATCTAACTCCATGGAAATATTCAATGTTTAGGCCCCACTGCTTTCTGGGCTAACGAATTCCACAAGGTCAGCACTTCCTGGGTGAAAAGATTTTGCCTCAACTCAGTCCTAAATGGCTTACATGACACCCTTGGACTGTGATCCTTGGTTCTAGACCCTCCAGTCACTGTGAATATCCACCCTGCGTTTACCAGGTTTATTTTCTGAAGAAACCTGGTCCAGGTTAGACCTTTCATTTAGGAAAATGTGAAGTGATTTTTTTTTTTGGAAACATATAAGAGCCTGAGGTGACAGAATTGGATGGATACCAAGTGGATCTTTCCTCTTGTGGGGGGAGGCCAAAACCAAGGTTCATAGTTCAAGAGTAACAGGCCTCCATTTTAAGAAGGAGGTGAGGAGATTTTGTTTTCTGTCAGAGGTTCAGTAGAGTGTGGAATTCTCTTCCCCAGAAGGCAAGCGGAGGTCAAGTTTTCAAAAGGTTGAGTTAGATAGGTTCTTGAAGGACAAGGGAATCAAGGGTTATGTGGTACATACAGGAAAGTGGTGTTGAGATGTAGGCACGAGTTTAGCATGCTTGCCTTCATTGCTCAGTCCTTTGAATACATGATTTGGGAAGTCATGTTGAGGTTGGGCCAGACATTGGGATTGGTAATGCTCTTAGAGAATACTCTGTCTAGTTCTGGTCACCCAGTTATAGGAAGGATATTATTAAACTAGAGACGGTCCAGAAGAGATTTACCAGAAAGTTGCCAGGTGTGGAAAGCTTGAGTTATAGAGAAAGGCTGGATAAGCTGGGACACTTTTCACTGGACAGTAGGAAGTTGAGAGGTGAACTTACAGAGATTTATAAAATCATGAGGGGTAATGGATAGGTTTAATGGCAGGTATCTTTTCCCTACGATGGGGAATTTCAAGACTTAGATGGCATATTGTTAAGGTGAGAGGAGAGAGATTTTAAAAAGGATTGAGAGGCAAATCTTTTACAGAGAGAGTGGTTCTCATGTGGAATGAACTTCCAGAGGAAGTGGTAGATATGGGCACAGTTACATTTACATGAGTAGATAAAGGTAAAGTTTGGAGAGATATGGGTCAGGAGCAGGCAGGCGGGACTAGTTTCGTTTGGGATTAAGTTTGGCCTGGACCAGTTGGACCAAAGAATCTGTTTCCATGCTGGATGACTCTATGACTGTAGGTCATAACCAGATGATCGATGATCTTACTGAAAGAGGAGCAGGTTCAAAGTTCCAAACCGTCCACTCTTTCCCTATGTCGCACATTCCTGTGTTCAGAATTTTGATGGTTCCATTTAAATATCATTGGTGTTGCTGGTGTTCAAGTATGTATGGCATCCTGCTGGTGCCAAGAGGTATATATTGTAGGATGTAACCATATTTCTTGACATTCATTGACTGCACAATGATCTTCCAAAGCAAACTCACTTTAAAGTCAATCAGCATTAAGAGTGGTCAATTCTTTGGCATTGCCCTGGAATCTGAATGAATTAAAGGCCAGGCCATTGTTGCCCACTATTTATGACCAGTTCAAACAATTTATAGAAATGTTGGTCTCACAGGAAAGATTGGCAATATGTGAATTTGCTAAAATGCAAATGTTGGGATTATGGGATAGATCTTGGGCCAGCTCCAGACACACTTAAGCATGAAGGGTGGGACCCGGACGCAAAAGACCTTTTGCCCTTTGTCGTAAGATTCTGTTTTCTCCAACAGGAAAAGGGAGCCAGATGTGAATTGTGCAGTTGGGAAAGCAAGATATTTTGAAATTAGTGCTGAGTTCAAACAGACTATTTCATCAAAATCCCGAGCCTATTGTCTGGTAGCCATGAATTTATAGCATGATTGTAAATGCTTTTGAAGATTAAATAAGTTCTGTTTAAGTGTCACAATCTGAAGTCCTTAAAATACCCAGTTTTTAGTTATGATAAAAATAAAGTGCTGGATCTGTCAGTTATGTTTGAAAACAAAACATTTTGCTTTGATTGATAGACAAACTGGTGGAGATCATGTGGTTCTTCAGTTTCAATTATGTTCATTGTCGTGTGATGAGATGTGCCTTTAAGAGGGATTGGTCTCTCCTGATTCTCTTGAAGGGGCATGTTGTAAATTTGGTGCCTAGGTGGCTACTCCATGAAAAGCAGCGTAAATAGCTTTGATTTTTTTTTTAGAAAAAAGAAGCATAAGTGGGTTGAGTCAGGATCACTCAAAGCCAGGGAGGGATTTAATTTTGCTTTCAGTTGTTGAAGTTGGGTCTTTTGGACTTGAAGCTGCTGGAGATAGTTCTCCAACTATTGCTACAAAAAGCTGGAGTTCTGTCTCTGCGGCTAGACTCATTTGGTACTTCTTCCTAGACTGGAGATAGCACAGTTCTGTACTGCTGAAGTTGCTTTTGCCAAGGACTTGTTTATGGGTTGCTGCTACACTGGAAGAGTTGATGAGTAGAAGTTACATGATATATTGTTTTGTTAAGTATTTGAACAGAGTTAAAATTAAAACAATTCTTATTTTTTGATTGTGTTTTAACTGTGGTATAAGAATAACATCTGTTTTGTTCAAAGCCTACTAGTTTGACCAATTGAATCCCATCTGGAATGCAACATCTTACACTTGCCTTTAAATAAGATAAAAGTTAGAGTCTAGGCTATCTCCCTGGTGTGTTTTGCAGGGGTTTGGTCTGGTCTATAGCAGTTGCTATTTCCAAAGGCTGTTATTAGAGCAACGGTCAGACTAAACGCTTGGCTAAGTTGCAAAATCTCCCAAAGCACTTAATTGGTAAAGTGAGGCTGAGTTAACATTTTATTGATAATTAAAAATGTCTATTAAAGGAGCAGCCGTGTTTGACATGGTTTATTGGATCAAACTTTGTTTTTATAACGGAATGAATTCTGGAAAGGATTTAAAAGCTTTGAAATTCTTATGAATATACTTCTTAATTTTTTAGTATTAAGCATTAGGTCATGCATTAGATTATAGTCATAGAGATGGACTGCATGGAGACAGAGGTTTTGGTCCAACTCATTCATGCCAACCAGATATCCTAGATAAATCTAGTCTCATTTGTGAACATTTGGCCCATATCCCTCTAAACCCTTCCTACTCATCCCTCCATCCAGATGCCTTTTAAATGTTGTAATTGCACCAGCCTCCACCACTTCCTCTGGCAGCTCATGCCACACACACATCACCCTCTGCCTGAAAAAGTTGCTTCTGATGTCCCTTTTTTTTATCTTTCCCTTTTCACCTTAAACCTGTGCCCTGTGTTTTTGGACTTCCCAACCCTGAGGAAAAGACCTTGGCTATTCACCCTACCCATGCCCCTCATAATTTTACAAACCTCTATAAGGTCACCCCTCAGCCTCTGAAGCTCCAGGGGAAAAAACCTCAGCCTATTCAGCCTCTCCCTATAGCTCAAATTCTCCAACCCTGGTTACATCCTTGTAAATCTTTTCTGAAACCTTTCAAGTTTCACATCATCCTTCCGCCAGCGGGGAGACCAGAACTCAATGCAGCATGCCAAAAGTGGCCTCACCAATGTTGTATACAGCCATAACATGACCTCCCAACTCCTATTATTGATCATCCATAGTTACCCAGAGGATGGTTTAGAGTCACACAATTGCTGTGGGTCTGGAGTCACACATAGGCCAGACCAAGTAAGGACAGCAGATTTCCCTCTCTGAAGGACATTTGTGCGCCAGGTGTATCTTTTATGACAATTGGCAATGGTTTCATGGCTAGAGAAAGTGAGGACTGCAGATGCTGGAGATCAGAGTCGAGATTGTGTTGCTGGAAAAGCACAGCCGGTCAGGCAGCATCCGAGGAGCAGGAGGATCAACGTTTCCAGCCGGAACCCTTCATCAGGCTTCCTAATGAAGGGCTCTGGCCCAAAACGTCGAATTTCCTGCTCCTCGGATGCAGCCTGACCGGCTGTGCTTTTCCAGCAACACACTCACGACAATGGCTTCATGTTGCCAAGAGGCCAGTATTTTATTCATCAGGAAACTCAGAGGCTTCTAAACCCAAAGTAACCATCCTATGTAAGGAAGACCTGAAAGTAGAAGTGAACAAAGTAGCAATGGATACTCACACGGTCGGAATGTACTCCTCAGGGAAGTCATTGGTTGTGTAAGTGATGAGGAGGCAGGTTTTCCCAACAGCTCTGCAGGAAGAGAGGAATCCAGTTTGTTGTCAATCTCTCTCTCTTTTGATAGTTAACCATTGGGTATGGCATCAACACAACTGAAGTAACAATGATCAGAGTGACCAAAGCTCAACATCTCTCTGTCTATACGTCTGTTCTTCTCCCCAATACCTGCTGCTTGACATCTGCGCTTTCAACAACAATTTATAACTGGAAGATCGTAATAAATAAGAATAGGATAAGGCCATTCAGCCCCTCATGCCTGCTCTGTCATGGCTGATCCAACACCTCTCTTGTCCATTTTCCCCATAACCCTTTATTCCCCTATTGCTTCCTACTTTGCAAAATACCCCAAAACTACTGCTTGGGAGTGATTATTAAACAAATATTTGAACCTAGCCACTGGAGTCAATTTCGGTCAGGTGGCTAAGAATTCAGTCAATGAGGTGAAGCTGGGGAACCACATATCGAAGAGTAAGACAGAATGCCAGAGTTTAATGTCCAGCTGAAAGTAAGGCTGTCAACGTTCAGTCATTAAAAATCAGGGTATTGTTGCAGGAGAACTGCGTTAGAGGATTGCAGAAACCTTAGGGGAATATAGGGCCACAAAAGGTTTCAGATCTAGGAAAGGTTGGCACGACACATAAAAATTTATCTCTCCCTCTGCTCTTTCTACTAACTTCTCAACATATTGTGTTCTCTGAAAAGCCTATTTCTTTGAACCTGGTTCACCTCATCTGCCACTCTTCGAAACTCCATTTCAACTTCTGATCGAATCTCTTCACCCCTTCATACACATACGAACAAGAGTGGGCCATTCAGCCCATGTAGCCTGTTCTATCATACATAGCGATCATGGCTGATCGAACACTTCAATGCCTTTCACCCCCAGACCCTGTACTCCATCAGGAATCAGAAACCTATCCTTGTGTGGCCCTACACAACTATGAGCTGTTTGAAAATGCTGCCTGAAAGGTCAGCGAAATTAGATTCAGTTTGGAATAGGAATCACAGATGCACTTGAAAAGGGAAAGGATATATGATTAATTAGATGTCTCTTTCAAAAGAGTTGGCACAGGTATTATGAGCCAAATGGTCTCCCTTTGTCCTGTAAGACATCATGTTTCTTTTGTGATCAGCAGTTAACAGACTGTGGGATACAATTTACAGAATTCTCGAGCATCAGTTTCTATGTTATGTGAAGGCAGGCTCTGTATCTTCCCTTTGATTTGATTTGATTTGATTTATTCCTGTCACCAAGGTCCCGTGAAAAGGGCCTTATGTGCTTTACAGGGAGATCGTGCATCAGGGTGACAGAGCAGAGTGCAGGATATAATGTTATAGTTGCCGAGAAGATGCAGAGATCCATGTTAATATTAAAGAGGGTCCATTCAAAAGTCTGATAACAGTGGGGAAGAACCATTCTTGAATCTGTTTGTATATGTACACGAACAGTTATATCTTCTCCTGATCGAAGAGGGTGCAGGAGAATATAATCATGGTGGGAGGGGATTTTGATTATGTTGGTTGCTTTCCCAAGGCAATGGGAAGTAGAGATGAAGTCAGCAGATGGGAAGCTGGTTTGCGTGGTGGACTGGACTGTATTCACAGCTCTCTGTAATTTGTTTCAGTCTTGGGAAAAGCAGTTACTGTACCAGGCTGGGATACATCAGGATAGGATGCTTTCTAGGGTGCATCCATTAAAATCAGTAAGAATATTGATGGACATGTCAAATTTTCTTAGCCTCCTGAGGAAGTAGAGGCATTGTGGGCTTTCTTGACTGTGGTGTCAACGTGGATGGACCAGACAGACTGTTGGTGATATTTACTCCTGGCTCTCAACCATCTCCACCTCAGCACCATTGATACAGACAGGAGTGTGCCCTCTACTCCCCTTCCCAAAATCGATGACCAACTCTATCATTTTGCTGACGCTGATGGAGAGATTATTGTCGTTACACCATGCTGTTATGCACTCTATCGCTTTCCTGTACTCCATCTTGTCATTGTTTTGAGGTCCAACCTACAATGCTGGTGTCGTCAGCAAACTTTATAAATGGAGTAGGCGCAGAATTTGGCCACACAGTACCATTACCGGCTGAGTTCACAGCCTTGCGGGGCCACTGGTGTTGAGGATTATCAAGGAGGAGGCATTGTTCCCTGTCCTTACTGACTTCCGGTCTGATGGCCCGGTAGTCAAAAATCCAGTTACAGAGGGAGGACCAGAGACTGAGATCCTGGAGTTTTGACATGAGCATGTTAAGAATGCTGGTATTAAAGGCAGAGTTTTGGTCAATAAGTAGGAGCCTGATGTAGGTATGCTTGTTGTCCAGATGTTCCAGGGATGAATGTAGGATCTACCATGGACCTATTGCAAATTGCAAGGGATCAAGGCAATTTGAGAGGCTGCTGGTGATGTGAGCCATGACTAACCTCTGCAACCACTTCATAAATATGGACGTCACAGCCACCAGGCAGTAGCCTTGAGGCAGGCTGTATAATCATTCCTTGGCGCTGGGATGCTGATGGTCTTCTCGAAGCAGGTGAGGGGCTTCAGATCATAGTAAGGAGAGACTGAAGATATCTGTGAACACTCCTGCCAGCTGGTCCACACAGGATCTGAGTGCACAGCTGGGGACTCCATCTGAGCTTGTCCTTTTGCATGGGTTCACCCTTAAGAAGCTGATCCCACGTCTGTGGCGATGACTGAGGGTACAGGTGCATCTGAGGCTGTTGGGACAGGTGATGTTGTTTCACTGCCCTTCTGTTCAAAGCGAATGTCAAAATGCATTGAGCTTATTGGGTAGGGATGTACTGTTGCCTGTGATTCTGCTCGACTTTGCTTTGTAGCCTATTATGTTGTGTAAGTCCCAAAGTTTGGGTTTCCATGTGAGTTAGTCTGGGTCTCAAGTATAATTTGATATTGCCTCTTGGTGTCCCTAATGGCCTTCTGAAGGTCATACCTGGATTCCCTGTATAGGTCAGGGTCACCCGACTTAAACGTCTCAGAACTGGACTCCAGTAGGGAGTGGATCTCCCAGTTCATCCATGGGACCCTGTTCTGCCATTTACGATCATGAACAGCCCTCCCAGAATAGGCAAGATTAAAACACAGAACATTAGTTAAGGTTCCCAATCGTGTTGACTATTCAGGAACAACTGACTGAAAGGGCATGGCTTGAAAGTAGACTGAGAACAGGAGCTGCTAGATAACCGGCCAAAATAAATAATCACTTGTATACATTTGACAAAGAGGTGTGGTGTAATGGGGAGCATCCTTGCTGCTCTACCAGAAACATTGAGTTCAAGTCCCACGCCAGGAGTTGGCAGCTATGGGAACTGTGCTCATCAGTGGGTGGGGGGAGGGGGTAAACAGGTTGAATGCCAACCTACAAACCTGCCAAACTCACAAGCAGTGAGGTTGAGAGAGAGAGTCCTGGTCATAGTCACTAACATTTGGAAAGGACGTTTGAGCTTCTACCATCACAATCTGTGACTCCAGACCACGACTCACATGTAAAGACTTTGTGTTACCACAATAGCCTGGAATCTGACTGACCTGTAATATACCACCACCATTTTAGAAAGTGTCTTTAATGTAGTGAAAGCTCCCTGGAAACGTAGAACGTTACAATTATATTGGACTCATGAGTAGAAAGTGGTGAATGGAGGCAAATCAAACTTTATTGCATTTCTGGAATTTCTAAATTGAGTAGGTTTTGCTGTATACCTTTACAAATTTTATTACTAAAGTATATTTTTGGGAAAATTTGTCAAACATTGACACTGAGATATTTAAGGATATATGAGGAAGGCTGGGAGTAAGTGTTAAGCAGCATCTTAGAGGAGAAGAGCGAATAAGATGTTTAGGAAAGAAATTTAAGGATTACAATGATATAGTGACGTGTCATTGGAATAATGAGCCAGAATCTCATGCTAAAGATCTGGGAATATGGATGGAAATTCCACAACAGTAGCTGGTTCAATCAACAAACAGAGAATTGAAAGCTGACAATTAGCAGTTAGCACTTGTCTCACGGCGCCAGGGACCCGGGTTCGATTCCAGCCTCAGGCGATTGTGTGGAGTTTGCACATTCTCCCCGTGTCTGCTTGGGTTTCCTGCGGGTGCTCCGGTTTCCTCCCACATTCCAAAGATGTGCAGGTTAGGGTGGATTGGCCATGCTCAATTGCCCCACAGTGTTCAGGGATGTGTAGGCTAGGTGCATTAGTCAGGGGTAAATGTAGTGTAATAGCGGAATGAGTCTGGGTGGGATACTCTTCGGAGGGTTGGTGTGGACTTGTTGGGCTGAAGGGCCTGTTTCCACACTATCGGGATTCTATGAATTGACAATTGGCACTGAATGTAAAAAGAGAAAGTCATGTTCACTAATGTCCTTAATGTAAGAAAATCTACCATTCTCTCCAAGTCTGGTCCATGTGTGACTCCAGACCCACAGTGATGTAGTTCCACTTAACTGATCCAGCAGGCCACTCAGTTGATGGGCAACAAATGTTGCCCACATCCCAAAGTAATATAGTTTTCAATGTGTAAGAGATACCTTTGGTTTGTTGAGATTGAGTCAAACTCAAATGTTTGCTTGTTCGTTGATTTGCTACTGTACAGAATCGAACTGTGTTTGTGACAACGCATACATACAAATATATCTTTGCAATTTAAAAAAGAGCAAATAAAATTCCAAAGTTTATTTTGATTTAATTGCTTCACCTTTTTCATGTAAGCAATGCCCTTATTGGGTTTTGCTTGTGACAGTTCCCCGACCACCTGGGTGGTTTCCTGGTGGTGGAAATATTGACTTAAATCTTTTGCCCATGGTGCCTTTTTACTGAGAAAAATAAAAATTTTTTAAAAATGGAATTCCATTTAGTGCCTGTGAAGTAGCAATGGTGGGGGTCCCACAATGAGACCAGAATTAGAAAAGGGAGCAATAACCAACAAAGTTGGAGGAGCAAAGGAAGAGAGACTGGAAATTATGGAACCATGTTCATCGTGAAAGGGAGCGAGGAAAGGTATCAATTGTAACACTTCCAAAGAATGCAGATACCCAGGAATCATAGAATCAGACAGCACAGAAACAGACCCTGCAGTCCAACTCGTCCACACTGACCAGATATCCTAAACTCATCCACTCCCATTTGGCAATATTTGGTCCATATCCCACTAAACCTTCCTATTCATGTACCCACCCAGATGCCTTTTAAATGTTGTAATTGTACCAGCCTCCACCACTTCCTCTGGCAGTTCATTCCATACACACACCACCCTCTGTGTGAAAAGATGGCAACCCAGTCCCTTTTAAATCTTTCCCCTTTCACCTTAAACCGATGCTCTCTGGTTTTGGACTCCCTTACCCTGGGGAAAAGGGCTTCATCAGCCTTTTTCCTGAAACGTCGATTTTCCTACTCCTCAGATACAGCCGGACCCGCTGTGCTATTCCAGCGCCACTCTAATCTTGACTCTGACCTCCTGCATCTGCAGTCTTCACTTTCGCCGAAAAGGACTATTCCACCTATCCATGCCCCTCATGATCTTATAAACCTCTGTAAGGTCTCCCCTCAGCCTCCGACACTCCAGAAAAAATAGTCCCAGCTTATTTAGTCTCTCCCTATAGCTCAAACCCTCCAACCTTGACAACATCCTTGTAAATATTTTCTGAATCCTCTCAAATTTCACAACATTTTACCTATAGCAGGGAGACCAGAATTGAACAAAATATTCCAAAAGTGGCCTAATCAATGACTTCTACAGCCACAACATGACCTCCCAATTCCTACACTCAACGCACTGATCAATAAAGGCACATGTACCAAATACCTTTATCACTATCCTGTCTACCTGCAGCTCATATCATCAAACAAAATGAAACATTCAGACGGTAACAACAAAGAGTACTCACCCATCACCCACCACCACGCATTTGATGTTTTGCATCATTTAGGTGCCGGATTGTATAGTTTTCTCTCAAGGAGATGAAAGAGTAAAAGTAGAAGACAACTTCTTACTCGAAGAAGCTCAAGGCTCAAACCTGGCTTTGTTTCTGGGCTATACGAAACCTCCCAGCCATCCGATTCTGGCTCCCTTGCTAACTGAATACGTGTCTCATGGCACACATACCCTCCTGAGCAGCTACGTAGGCAAATAAGCTAATGTTAAATTTAACTACCAAATGAGAGATTTGGTTTGGAGAAGCTTTGGATTGTATGAATAAGCTGTCGCGTTAAACAAAGGGATGTGTGGAACAAGGCACCGCTGAATGTTGGAGGGGATCCACTGACCAGATTATAGGGGAAGGGGATTGAGGGATTGAATGAGATGAGTTGGGAAGTCGATATGAAGGACAAATACCTAGAAAGTGGGTGCATCTCATCAACACCTAACAGATCTGTGTTCAGGAAACAAGAGAGAAAGAAAGGAGAAATCACTTCATAAATAGTGGTCTTGGCATATTCCTTTCAAAGACCTATATTGCACACTTACTTATGGGACATATGCTCCAAAAAGAGCTTTAGGGAGAGAATCCATAATTGGACCTGATTGCTCTACACCAACATCGTTAGTGCAGTCTTAATCAATGGGTGGGAATCAGACAGCTTCCTGATCAGATCTAGAGTCAAGCATGGCTGCCCACTCTCTCTTGCCTCATCATGTGTGTAGGAGGAAGGATGCGAGCCTGAGGTGGGGGTGGAGGGGGGGGGGGGGGTGAGGGGTGGGTAGGGGGGTAACTATTCCAGGCAGTGGGGACTTGCAGGTCAAAGCCTCCCCACACATGGATGATGTCGCCGCTTTCTGCTCGGATCTGCTGTCAGTGCACAGACTCATGAGCTTCAGCGACCAGTTCGCACGGGCCTCAGAAGTCAAGGTAAATCGAGGCAAGAGCGAGGCCATGTTCTTTGGGATCTGGGCCAACCAATCCTATATCCTTTCACCGTCGGCACAGGTTACCTGAAGGTGCTGGGAATACGGCTCGGAGGGGAGTGTGCAAAATCTTGGGAGGAGCGCATCGCCAAGGTGAGGTAGAAACTGAGCCTTTGAGAGCACCACTCCCTCTCCATTGTGGGTAAAATCCTGGTCATCAGGTGTGAGGCACTTTCTCTGTTGTACGTGGCGCAGGTCTGGTCTGTTTCCTGAAACTGTGCTGTTACCTGAGCCATCTTCCACTTCATTTGGAGGTCTACGATGGACCATGTCTGCAGGGACTCCATGTACAAAACTCTGGATAAGTTGGGGAGAAACGTACTCAACATCACCCTCATCCTGATGGCCACCTTTGTGTGTGGGTGCGTCAAGCTGTGTGTAGACCCTCGGTACGCAAACACCAAGTGTCACAACGTACTGATGTTCTACCTGTCCCTGGTGTTGCGAAGGATGGGCCTGGCCTCATTGCCGTAGAACGCTCCAAGTAGTTGGACTGTTTAGTATCATCTGTCCTTTGTGGAGAAATTTGTAAAGAAAAATACCTTTGACCACAAGTCCACCAGGAAGTGGTCAGCACTTAGCGTCCTTGAGACCCTGTGGTAAAAGGAGAGGGTGGATCCTGTTGGGTTGTTCCCTGAGCAGACTGTCAAAGCCATTTGGCAGAATTCCTCATCACCAGAACTTTGCAACAAGCACCAAGACATCGCTTGGCTGGTGGTGAGAAGGGCATTACCTGTGAGATCCTTCATGCACGCCCAGTCTCTCTGCGCCACCACATGCTGCCCTCGAAGCGGCTGCCAAGGATAGAGACAGTCACACATCTCCTTCTGGAATGTGTCTTTGCTAAGGAAGTCTGGAGAGAGATGGAGTGGTTCTTGTTGGGATTCATCCTGAGCAGCTCCATGACATGGGACTCTGCGCTCTACAGTCTGTTCTCTGGGACGCGCACCGAGACAAACATTGATTGCACTTGGAGTACCATCAACTTGGGGAAAGATGCTCTTTGATCTGCCAGAAACCTGTTGGTCTTCTAGAGCAAGGAGCTGACCCTGACCAAGTGTTGCAGACTGGCACGATGCAGCAAAGCTTGGGGCAATTGCTGCCAATGCACAGTGGGGAAAGACCACCATCTGAGGTCTCCCTGCTGAAAGTTAATGGGGGTCCGTTCAGTTATCGGACCCTCCCAGTGCCTCGAGTCTATGTAAATATAATCTTGTACAGGTAAGAAATGCATTTGGTTTGTTCATTGGATAAAGTAAAACTCCAATGTTTATTTGTTTTTTCAAATGTTACTGTACAGAACTGAACTGCTTTCATGACGAAGTATGTATATAAAGATATTTTTATGAATAAAGTATATTTTTCAAATTAAAAAAATAAATGATAACGACATAGTGTTAATGTCACTGAGTTGTATTTCAGAGGCTCAGCCTAAAACTCTATTATACATGGGTTCAAATCCCATCTCTGCCTCTTCAATCAACAAATCCGGAAAATAAACATTAACCTGATGACCACAATATCTAATCACCAATTGCTGTAGGAAAAAAACTCACCTGATGCTCTAAAATCCTATCAGGAAATGAAATCTGTCATCCCCACTTACATGTGACTCCAGACCCACAGCAATGTGATAGACTCCTTCCTGCCATCTGAAATAGCCAAACAAGCCACTCATTATTGGGCAACAATTTTTGGCTATGCCGTGGGATGTTCTCACCTCATCAAAGGATAAGTGGAAAAGATGGCCATTTGGTCCCTCAGACCTGTGGTAGTGGTGGGATGGCTACATAGCTCCCCATTGAACTATTTTCCATTTTCTAGAAAACTTGGTGAAAGGGGGAGGCGGTAATGTTGTGATGTGCATCAATCGGATAAGATTGGAGGTTGGCTAACGTGGCGCCATTATTTAAGAAAGGTGCTAAGGAAAAGCCAGGGAACTAGAGGCCAATGAGCCTGATGTCAGTGATGAGTAAGTTATTTGAGGGGATTCTGAGGAACAGGATTTACATATATTTGGAAAGGCAAGGACTAATTAGAGACAATCAACATGGCCTTCTGCGTGCAACATCATGTCTCACTAACTTGATTGAGTTTTTTGAAGAAGTGACAAAGAAGATTGATGAAGGCAGAGCAATAGACGTTATCTATTTGGACTTTAGCAAGGCATTCAACAAGGTTCCTCGTGGTAAACTGGTTAATAAGGTTAGTTCACATGGAAGGCAGGGAGAGCTAGCTATTTGGATAAAAAATTGGCTTGAAGGTAGGAGATAAGAGGATGGAAGTGAAGAGTTGTTTTTTAAACTGGAGGCCTGTGACCAGCGGTGCACCGCAAGGATCGGTGCTGGGTCCACTGCTTTTTGTCATTTATATAAATGACGTGGATACGAATATAGGAGGAATGGTTAAGCATTTGCAGATGACACCAAAATTGGTGGTGTCATGGACAGCGAGTACAACAGGACCTTGATCAGATGGGCCAAGGAGTGGCAGATGGAGTTGAATTTAGATAAATGTGAGACATTGCATTTTGATAAGGCAAATTAATGGTAAGGACCTGAGGTGTTTTGCTGAACAACGAGACCTTGGAATGCAAGTTCATATTAACTTAAAGTCTCAGGTAGTGAAGAAAGCATTTGGTACACTTGACTTTATTGGTCAGTGCATTTAATACAGAAGTTGGCATGTCAAGTTGTACAGGACATTGGTCAGGCTGCTTTTGGGATAGAGTGTTCAATTCTGGTTTCCCTGCTACAGGAAGGATGTTGTTAAACTTGAAAGGGTTCAGAAAAGATTTACAAGGATGTTGCCAGGATTGGAGAGTTTGAGCTATAAGCAGAGGCTGAACAGGCCGGGGCTACATTCCCTGGGGTGTCAGAGGCTGACGGGTGACCTAAAGAGGTTTATAAAATCATGATGGGCATGGGTAGGCTAAAAAGTCAAGGTCTTTTCCCTGGGTTGAGGAAGTCCAAAACTAGAGGGCTCAGGGTTAAGGATGAGAGGGGAAAGATTTAAAAGGGATCTAAGGGGCAACTTTTTCACACAGAGAATGGTGCCTTAATGGAATGAGCTTCCAGAGGAAATATTGAAGGCTGGTACAAAAACAGCATTTAAAAAGATACCTGGATGATTACATGCATATGTAGAGTTCAGAGAGATATGGACCAAATGCTGGCAAATGGGAGTAGTTTAATTTAGGATGTCTGGCTGGCATGGACAAGATGGACCGAAGGATCTGTTTCTGTGCTGTACAACACTATGACTCTATTAAATTTAAGACCATTAGAAATAGGATCAGGAGTAGCTCAGTTGGCACCTTGAACCTGCTCCACAATACAATAGAATCATGGCTGTTCCAACACTCCACACATTCGATTTCCTGCCTTTTCCCCATAACCCTTGATTCCTCAACTGATCAAGAATCCATTTATATCAAAATTTAATATACACAAGGACTCTGCTCTCAGTGGCAAGGAGCTCCAATGACTCAGAACCCTCTGAGAAAATAAATATGCTCCTCATCTCCATGTTAAATTGGCACCTCTTTATTCTGAGACTGTGTCCACTGATCCTTGACTTTCCCTGAGGGAAACATCCTCTCAGCATTTACCTTGTCAAACCTATTAAGAATCCTATATGTTTCAATGAGATCACTGCTCATTCTTCTAAACTCTAGTGAGTAGAGTCCCAACCTGTTTAGCCTTTGCTCATAGGACAATCCCTCTATACCAGGGATCATCCTAGTGAACCTTCTCTGAACTGCCTCCAATGAAATTGCATTTTTTTCTTAAATAAGGAGACCAAAACTGCTTACGGTACACCAGATGTGGTCTCGTGGGCACCTTGTACATTTGCAGTAAGACTTTCCCACTCTTATACGCTAACCACCTTGACATAAGGGCTAACAATCCATTTGTCATCGTTCTTTTCTTAAGTCCAAAAATGCTCTTGCTCAGAATTGAATGTTTCGTTGGCCCTGCTACTAAATCACCCATGGTATTTTTATTCATCTGTTAGCCACCATCGGCAAACCATCTGTGTTTTCTAATGGATTCATCTATGTGCCAAGCCTGTTGAGGGCAATAAGACCATCAAAGGTGGGCAGCCTTTGGGAGAGGGGGAGTGGACTAAATCAAAATGGGGTTGAAAGGGGCCAATATTCTATTAACCTTCTTGATTACCTGCTGCCCCTATACGTTTCATGTACAAGTACCCTCAAGACCTTCTGTGGTGCATCTTTCTGCAATTTCTTCTCCATTTAACTAATGTTCTGTTCTTTTGTTCTCCCTTCCAAAATGAACAACTTCATGACTGGAACAAGGTCAACCAGGTGGACCTCATAGAATATGAGTTCCCTGATTGGGGCTGCTAATCTGGCCCTGTCATAGAGTGATAGAGTCATACAGCACAGAAACAGACCCTATGGTCCAACCAGTCCAAGCCAAACATGATCACAAGCTAAACTAATCCCACCTGCCCGCTCTTGCTCCCTCGAAACCTTTCCTACTCGGGTATTTGTCCAAGTGTCTTTTTAAACACTGTAACTGTACACACATCCACCACTTCCTCACGAAGTTCATTCCACACATGAGCCACACTCTGTGTCACCAGGGAGTGCTGGCCGACAGATTTAAACAGGAGTGTCAGGCGCTCTGCCCACTCTAGGAGCTGGCTCTGTGTGAGCTGGGTCAGTGTGAGCTGGCTCTGTGTGAGCTGGCTCTGTGTGAGCTGGGTCAGTGTGAGCTGGCTCTGTGTGAGCTGGGTCAGTGTGAGCTGGGTCTGTGTGAGCTGGGTCAGTGTGAGCTGGCTCTGTGTGAGCTGGCTCTGTGTGAGCTGGCTCTGTGTGAGCTGGGTCAGTGTGAGCTGGGTCAGTGTGAGCTGGCTCTGTGTGAGCTGGCTCTGTGTGAGCTGGCTCTGTGTCATATACCATACACACGTAAATAAAGAGTGAACTTGATGACGGGATACTGGTCTTGGTGGAATTGTTTCACATATTTTCCCACATTACACTCCACATGACTTTTTTTTTGTCCAATACTTATGAGTATTGAAGGCCTGATCAGTCAGTTGGCAAAAGATACCAAAATTGATGGTGTGGTAAATACTGAGGAGGAAACCCTCGGATTATATAATGATATAAGTGGGTTGGTCAGATGGTCAGAATGGTGACAATTGACATTCAACGGTATTACCATCATTGAATCCCCCACTGTCAAACATCCTTGGGGTTACCATTGACCAGAAACTCAACTGGACTTACCACATAAACACAGTGGCTACAAGTCAGAGGCTGGAGATACTACGGCGAGTAACTCACCTCCTGACACCCAAAGTCTATCCACCATCTACAAGGCACAAGTCAGGAGTGTGATGGAATACTCGCCACTTGCCCTGGATGGGGGCAGCTCCAACAACACTCAAGAAGTTTGATACCGTCCAGGACAAAGCAACCCGCTTGATTGGCACCACATCCACAAACATTCAATCTCTCCTCTACCGGTGCTCAGTAGCAGCAGTGTTTACTATCTACAAGACGCACTGCAGAAATTCACCAAAGATCCTCAGACAGCACCTTCCAAACCCATGACCACTTCCATCTAGAAGGGCAAGGACAGCAAGGGCAGCACCACCACCACCGGCCTGACTTGGAAATGTACCACTGTTCCTTCACAGTCATTGGGTTAAAATCCTGGAACTCCCTTTCTACCGGCACTGTGGGTCAACCCACAGCAAGTGGACTGCAATTCAAGAAGGCAGCTCACTCCCACCTTCTCAAGGGGCAACTAGGGACGGGTAATCAATGCTGTCCAGCCTGCGACACCCAAGTCCCGCAAAATGAATACTTTTAAAAAATTGGAATTTAATCCTGAAAAGTGTGAGGTGATGAATTCCAGCAAGGGAATACATAGAAACTTGAAGGCAGCAGGACATATCGATAAAGTGGTTGAGAAGGCATATGGAATACAGGTACTTGCCTTTACAAGTGAAGGTATTGAATACAAGAGTTTATGATGATTAAGACAGCACTCACTGATCATTGTCATTGGTCAAGATTCCAACAGAATAAAATTCAAATCATTCTAACAGCATGTTTTTTATAAACTGTATTCATGGGTTGAGTCTGCATTACATGGTCAATTGCAGGAGCTGAACCCAGATATCAGAGAGCTGGATCAGCAATCAAGATATTCATCAAGTCATGTACTGTGGCTCAGAACAGAGAGAGGAAACAGCACCATCTGTAGGAAGATGCTGGAAAATACAAATATGGTTCACAAGTGAATGAAGTCTTGCATATTTGGAGTCTTGGTAATAAGGAGCTGGCAGCGTAATAGTGATGTCACGTAGTTAGTAATCCTGCCACACTGAATAATAAAGAAGTTATTCAAGACTCGAAAAGTTAACTCTGTTTCCCTCTCCATGGATGCTCCTGAGTTTCTCCGCTGAGGGGTGACCTTATAGAGGTTTATAAAATCATGGGGGCAAATGATAGGGTAAATAGACGAGGTCTTTTTCCGGGAGTGGGAGACTCCAGAACTAGAGGGCATATTTTGAGGGTGAGGGGGGGAAAGATATAACAGAGACCTAAGGGGCAACATTTTCATGCAGAGGGTGGTACGTGTATGGAATGAGTTGCCAGAGGAAGTGGTGGAGGCTGGTCCAATTACAGCATTTAAAAGGTATCTGAATAGGAAGGGTTTGGAGGGATATGGGCCGGGTGCTGGCAGGTGGGACTAGATTAGGTTGGGATATCTGGTCGGCATGGACGAGTTGGACTGAAGGGACTCTTTCCATGCTGTACATCTCTATGACTCTATAATTCTCCCTTCTGAGTTCAGAATTCCAGCATCCACAGTATATTGCTTTTATTTGAGTTTTGTTACAGGAATTGTCTGCAGCTTAAGAAGATTTAACTGTGTAAACCATGGTGGCACAAGGCCTTCATATTTAGCTAGGAAAGAAAGATAGTGGTCTAAATTTGATCAGTTTACTAACATCAAAGCTATTTCATTCATCTCCATACCCATAAGCAGTCTGATACAGTGTCGAGTTCATGGAGAGACGTATCAACTAACTTGGACAGATCTAGAAGAGGAGGCATAGAAGGTCAATGATGTTAATACACAAGTTAAAGCTAGCTGTAATTAACAGAAATGTACTTACAATGGAACACTCATTTTCTAACCACTATAACACAAACTCACTATAGAGAGATAAAGAGAGGAGGCTGAGACCTATGTTGCTGGTTGAGAGGAGCATCACTGTTCTAGAGTGAGTTTTGGGACACCATCCATAACAGAACATGCGATGGAATAACAGCAAATATTCCAGTGTCTAAGAGCCAGCTGTGAAGAACAAAGAAATCTTGTTGTTTCTGAACTGCGAGGGGCAACTAGGTACAGGCAGTGACACCCACATCCCAGGAGTGAATAACAAAAAAGGTATTCTGTTTAACACAACATGTGCTTCAGATCTAGAAAGCAGTCTGCAAGTGGGGTGAAGGCAAGTTTAATTGCGGATTTTAAAAAGGGAACTGGATCATAATCTGAAAGTGGAAAATTAAAACAAAGCCCGAAAGGGCAGGAGAGTGGGACTGGCCGAGTTGATTTGCAAAGAGCCAGCACAGTTATGAAGAGCGAAGGGCCTCCTTTTGTGGTGTTACCATTCAGTGCACTCTATTCAATCCAAGGTACCTTTGTTTACCTAAGGAGCAGTTAATATGTTTGATTCACTGACAATAAGATCCCAGGGCATGAAAATTCAACTAGAACCCAGAGCAGGAGGCCTCTGCCATGTTGAGGTATCAGTGATATCAAGATTGGGGTGGCACAGTGGCTCAGTGGTCAGCACTGCTGCCTCGCAGCGCCAAAGACCCAGGTTCGATTCCAGCCTCAGACAACTGTCTGTGTGGAGTTTGCACATTCTCCCCGTGTCTGCGTGGATTTCCTCTGGGTGCTCCAGATTCCTTCCACCATCGAAAAAGATGTGCAAGTCAGGTGAATTGGCCATGCTAAATTGCCCATTGTGTTAGGTGCATTAACCAGGGGGTAAATATCGGGTGGGGGAAGGGGTCTGGGTGGGTTACTCTTCGGAGGGTCAGTGTGGACTTGTTGGGGCTGAAGGGCTTGTTTCCACACTGTAGGGAATCTAATCTAAGTCCTAATTCAGGCCAGGTGTAACAACAATATCTTGCATTTATATGGCACCTTGCACTTGGTTACAGTATAAACATGCTTGACCAGAGGGTTACCAAACACAAGGGGGTATTAAGAGCAGTGAGTATAAATTTCATCCGAGAGCTGGATGGAGGTAAAGGAGTGTGGAGAGGCAGAGAGGTATGGAGGGAGGGGGAGGTGCAGTTCCAGAACTTAAGCTGAGGGAGCAGTAGTGAAATGAAAAAAACTGGAAACGATATAGGAGGTTAGGATTGCAGCAGACTGGAATTGTTGTCAGGCTGGAGAAGTGTGCAGAGATAAGGAGGTGCAAGGCTGATGCTGCAGCAGACAACCCTTTGGATTTTGTTTTGGTGGAAGAATTAAAATGTCTGATTGCCCCATAAATCCACAAATGCTTTAATAAGTGGAACCCTCTGTGCTGTTTTATTTCTGTCACATTGCATTCTACCCAGCTCACAATCCAGAGATTTATGTACGACTGTGTCAAATGCTTTTGTGCTCGGGTGAGTACATAAAGAATAACAAGGAAAATAGGAAATAAAAGGAGCACAGAATCCAGATTGACAATTAACCCTCTCTGAGAAGAGGTGGAGTTAGAACCATTGACATTGTTCAAATTAAAGACACCCTTTAATGGCTAAACAATATGGTGCTGGAAAAGCACAGTTGGTCAGGCAGCATCCGAGGAGCAGGAGAGTCGACGTTTCGAGCAGAAGGCCTTCATCAGGAATAATGGGATGGCCCAAGGGGGGGCTGAGAGATAAATGGGAGGGGTGGTGAGGCTGGGAATGTGATAGGTAGATGAAGGTGGGGATAATGGTGATAGGTCGGAGAGGAGGGTGGTGCAGATAGGTGGGAAGGAAGATGGAAAGATAGAACAGGTCATGAGAGCGGTGCAGAGTTGGAGAGTTGGATCTGGGATAAGGTGGGGGGAGGGGAAGTGGATTTAACTGGTGAAATCCGCATTGATCCTGTGTGGTTGGAGGAACACTTTAACTCCCCCTCCTACTCTGCCAAGGACATGCAAGTCGTGGGCCTCCTCCACCGCCAAACTCTAGCCACCCGACGCCTGGAGGAAGAATGCCTCATCTTCTGCCTTGGGACCCTCCAACCACACGGGATCAATGTGGATTTCACCAGTTTCCTCATCCTGATGAAGAGTTTATGCTCGAAACGTCGACTCGCCTGCTCCTCGGATGCTGCCTGACCTGCTGTGCTTTTCCAGCACCACACTCTCGACTCTGATCTCCAGCATCTGCAGTCCTCACTTACTCTTTGCTGATTACACCGTTTAATAGCAGTTGGATGTTAGCATAGTTGCCTGCAAGGCCGGTCGGTGACGCTAACAGCACAGGTTCAATCCCCACATTGTCTGAGATTACTATGGTCTTCTCAACCTCACCCTCGCCTGAGATGTGGTGACCCTCGGGTGAAACCATCACCAGCTGTCTCTCTCTAATGACAGTGCAGCCCCATGGTCTGGTAAGAGTATGGTGACTTTATCTTTTATTGAAAAAAAACAACTACTGACCTGGAAAGGAGCCATGAAGAGATGACTTTGTTCATTCATCTCTGGTGGAATAGCACTCATTTGTCTGTCGGCTATGATTCACGTAGCAGCACCCCCTTGCCTTTAAGTTGGTGACTCTAGATTCAAGTCTCACTCCAAAACTTAAGCCAAAAAGTCATGGCTGACAATCCAGATGAGAACATGAGAATGCTCTGTTGTCAGAGATGTATATTTTCTGAAGGAGATGTTAACTTGATGCCTTGTCTGCCCTTGCAAGTGAATGGGGCAGCTAGTGTAGTGCGCAGTTAAAGGCACACAGGGGCTTCATCCCAAGGGTCCGAGGAAACATGTACCCCTCAATCAACATCACAGTCTCTCTGTTCATTACTATTATAGCAGCAAAGTCACCATGGACCCACCCCATTCTCATTGCTCTCTCTCATGAGGTAGAGATGACCTTTTAACCTGAGGGTCACCACACCTCAGAATTTGAGGTGGAGTAACCTCAGCCAGTGCAGGAATTGAACCCAGGCTGTATGGTGTCACAAAACTGCCATCCAAGTTAAACCAGCCCTCAAGATTCAAGACATATAGGTTTAAGGTGAGGTGGAAAAAATGTATTTTCTTTTTTAAATGAGTTCATGAGAGCATTGCTGGCTGGGTCAGTGTTTATTACCCATCCCCAATTGCTCAGAGGTCAGTTAAGAGTGAGCCAAATTGCTGTGGGTCTGGAGTCACATGGAGGCCAGACCAGGTAAGGATGGCAGTTTCCTTCCCTAATGAACATTAGTGAATCAAATGCAATGGGCATTGAATTTGAATTCCATTATCTGCCATGGCCGGAATTGAACTCAGGTCTCCAGCACAGTACTTGGGTGTCCAGATTAAATGTCCAGAAATAATACGACTAGGCCACTGCCTCCCCTAAGCAAGGACCTGAGGGGTAACCTTTTCACACAGAGGGAGGTGTGTGTGTGGAAAGAGCTCCAGAGGAAGTGGTGGAGGCATCTGGGTGGGGACGTGAATAGAAAGGGTTGAGAGGGATATGGGCCAAATGCTGGCAAATGGGACTAGGTCAGATTGGGATGTCTGGTTGGTATGGATGAGTTGGACCAAAAGGTCTGTTTCCATGCTCTATGATTCCATGACTCTAAGATGGAGAAAAGGATGATGACACCTCCCTGCTTGACTCCATTACTACAATGATGACACATCAAAAGCTATCATATTGGTCACAGAAGGATTTGAGCTGTTCAGTATTCATGAAAAGTGCTATAGTGTAAGTCTATGCGATCAGGGAGAATAGACAATAGTCAACAAATCTTCCTTCACACATTGGAGATGGTGGTGTTGTGGTAATCTTGTTCATTTTATTTTAAATAACCCAGAAACCTAACACGCTGGGGACAGGGGTTTCAAAACTCACCACAGCAGGTGGTGGAATTTACAGTCAGCTGACGAAACTCTAGAATTGAGCTGTTGTGGTGCAGCGGGAGTGTCCCTACCTCTGGGCCAGGATCTCTTTGCAGCTGCATCCAAACAGCTTGATTTTAAAAATTTGTAGCATCTGGAATTGAAAGCTATCCTCAGTAATAGTGACCATGACAACTATCATCAATTCATGGTCCACTAATGTCCTTTCGGGAAGGAAATCTGCCCTCCTTACTTGGTCTGGCTTAGTGACTCCAGACCTACCGCAATGTGGTTGACTCTTAACTGCCTTCTGAATCGACCCAGTAGCCCTTTCTATTCAAGGACAGTTATATGTGTGAGATGATATTACTTTAATCTGCAATTGACCAGAATGATTCCATCTCATTTAGAGGAGGCCTTTGTGTTTAATTGCACTCAGTACCATGCCTGAGCTAAACTCTGTTGAAATGAAAGCAAGAAAAGAAACTGCCTTGTTATACATTCTTGAACAGCTACAAAATGGCAAATTTGGCATTTAAACATTGCATCCTGTTCCCCTCAGGCCCAGGAAGTGGTTGCTAATGCCGGTTCCACTAGATTAGGGTGAATTCCCGATATTATTAGTGCATCCACTGGAACAGTTCCAATTAGTCCATAATGGGAACACTGACAAACGCAGATTTTTCAAGATATCATCACAAAATACTCCATTCAGACATAAAAGCGAAATGCACTGAATGCTGTAAATCTGATATTAAAACATAGAAAATGCTGAGAATACTCTGCGTGTTGGACAGCATTTATGGAGAGAGAGAGAGAGACAAAGCTAATTTTTAATTTGCATGTGAATTAAAATACATGTTTCGGTAGGCAAAGGTAGTACACTAGACTGAAAGAAGTACAAGCACTTGAAATATCAAAACATTCAAGGCTATGGGTAGAGTGCTGGAATGTGGGACTAGTGTAGATTTAGTGTAGCTTTGGCAATGTAGACTCAATGGGCCAAAGGACCTCTTCTGAACTGCATGATTCTAAGATTCTACAAATCACTGCTTCTCCTGGAAGATGTATTTGGTCCTCCAGAGCTCTGTCCGCTTTGGTACAAGCATCATTGAAGACAGGCCTGTGACACTTCCTCAACCACTTGACTGAAGGTAATTGTAGAGCAGTGCACATCTGTGCTGTCTGAACTGTGGCTATTCTCTGGAATGATTGACAGAGTGAGTCGGCTTTCCCTGCTTGTCAAATTGGCCCCAGAAATAATTCAGTGGACAGTGTTTATGGACAGTGGAGGTTTCATGTGTCCAGCAGGTGGCAGTGCAATTCGCAAAGTCAACTGCGCAAATCAGGCTTGCAGTGTAAGAGGAACAGGCCATTCAGCCTCCAGATTCTGTTCTGTCAGTCTGAGAGATCCGGCTGAGTTGTACTTCAACCCTATGTCCCTGTTTTTGTTCTCTATCTCTTGATACACTGATACACAACAAAAATGTGTCAACAAAGCAAATCTGAAGCAAGAACAGAAATTGCAGGAGAAACTCCTCATTTTCCCTCCCCCTCCCATTTATCTCTCCAACCCGGAGGCTCCCAGCCTCATTCCTGATGAAGAGCTCCTGTCCGGAACGTCGATTTTCCCGCTCCTCGGATGCTGCCTGACCTGCCGTGCTTTTCCAGCACCGCTCTAATCTTGACCCTAGATCTGGCAGCATCTGAAATTCTGAAGAAGGGTCACTGGACTTGAAACGTTAACTGTTTCTATCTCTACAGATACTGCCAGACCTGCTGAGTTTCTCCAGCAATTTCTAAAAATGTATCAATCTTGGATTTTATATCTTAAATCACCCTCTGCAGCAGCAAATTTCAAATTTCCATTAAAATTTATGTCATAAAGATTTTCCTGATTTTGATTTTGAATGTTGTACCTTTAAGTTTAAAAGGGTTCTTGCAACACAGGAACTAATGCCTGCCTTTTCAAATCCTTTATCATTTTAAATATGTTGACGTTCAACCATCCTTCAACCATCTAAGCTCAAGAGAATACAACCAAACCTCATCTCTTTACCCGTTAAACCACTCTGACTCCATTTTGAGGCATGATAGTTGTCATGAGGCCTCAGTGAGGGCATTGAAGGTGAGAGCCTGAGGGAGTGTCAGCTGTGACTTGGTCAGAACTCTCTGGTCGTCTTTATTGCCTCTATCCCGTCATCCCAAAGTTTTGCTTTGTGACCCTAGAGGGGGAACTGACTCCTATTTTGGAAGCCCTGGTATCAAGTTGAATATGTTATTTACATCCTTTCTTGGGGTACCTGTCCACAACTATGTATGAAGTATCTAAGCAAGGCTCAGTTGAACTGTGGCCTCACCTCTTTATCATTTAGTTCCATTGGCAGACAGTGTCATAGAGTTGACTAAGTTTTCTGGTGTTGGAGAAAGTGAGGTCTGCAGATGCCGGAGATCAGAGTTGAGAGGGTGTTGCTGGAAAAGCACAGCAGATTAGGCATCATCTGAGGAGCAGGAAAATCAATGTTTCGGGCCAGAGCCCTTCATCGAGAATCTTTGAAATGAAGAGGCTAAGGGCAGGTAGCAGGCCAGCACGGGGTGTCCAGGTAGATGGGGCTGGTGGAATATTATCCCCATTCCTGATGAAGGGCTTTGGCCCGAAATGTCGATTCTCCTGCTCCTCGGATGCTGCCTGACCTGCTGTGCTTTTCCAGCAACACATTCTCATCTCTGGTGTTAGACACCTGCATCCTTTGGGGATGCTCCAATGAATTACCAGCCAATCAGGCAATTAACAGGCCACCTGTCACTGGGCTTTTGACAGGATAAGGACTTCAGTGTCAGAAAGTGCAGCACAATAAAGAGAAGATCTTTTGTTCTGCAGTTCCACTGGAAAAATAGTGGCTGGAGTTAGAGTTAAGTTTAGAAACTGCACCCATGGTTATCTTATGAGGTTTGGAATGTATTTCCTTTAAGTGCTCCATGTGCAAAGGGCCAAGTACCTGGATGTTGTCCAAGCCCTCTGCAATGTAGCACTCAAGGCACAGGCTGTATCTGAGGATTACTCCATACTGTATATTTGGTTCAGCTGTCAATAAACTCATCTCAGATCTTTAGGTTAACAGACTCCAGGTACTTGCATTTGCGTTATGTTTAAAATAGCACAAGAATATAACAGAGTAAGCCAGGCCAGAGGTATCTGAATGCAGGAGACAGGATGGGAGGGCACATGGGAGTTGGCAGCAAGAACAGGGATGTAGCTTGCAGTGGCCTGCATTTCCCTGTCGGGTCCTTTGATCAGGCAGCACCGAGGTCACCATGCTCCCTAAGTCCCAGGAGGCCTGCCTGTCATTAATTGCCTACTAAGGGCCTCAATTGGCAGCAGGATGTGCGGTCCACTCAGGGGCCTTCTCATCACTGGTTTAATCAGGAGGGTAGCAGTGTCCCAGCCGTGGGAAAGAACATAAGTACCATCTTTGAGGTAATATTCCACCAGCCCCATCAGCTTTCTTTGGCTACTTTTTGGGCTTGGACATTAGTTTTTAATGAGTTGCATACATGGCCACCAAAATTATTTTGTTTTTTCACACTCCTACTCCCGCTTCAGTGAGGACATAATGATTGTTTCTCCAATCTGAAGTAGATTGTTTTAATTTGTTCACAGAGTGTGGGTCTCACTGACCAGGCCATCCCTAATTGCCATGGAGAAGACGGCGATGAGCTGGCTTCTTAAACTCCTGCAGTGCTTGGGCTACAAGGGCACCCCCACACACTGCTGTTAGGGAAAGAGTTCCAGGATTTTGACCCGGCGACATTGAAGGAACGGCAATGTATTTCCAAGTCAGGATGGTGAGTGGCTTTGAGGGGAACTTGCAAGTGGTGGAATTTGCAGTGATGCATCTGCTGCCCTTCTGGATGGCAGTAGTTGTGGGTGCAGTAGGCACTGTGGTAGAAGCCTTGGTGAGTTGCTGGGGTGCATCTTGTAGTTGGTATACACCACTGCCTACTGTGTGTTGTTGATGGGTGAGGTACCAATCCAGTGAGACACGTTCTATCTCCCATAGTCCTCTCTCACTCTTAGCCTGACTGTATCCCTTTGTAACTCTCCTCTCCCAAGCACAAAACAGACTGTGTCTCTTAACTCAGTGAAAACACAGTGTTCAGGGCCACACCCAGAGACAGAGGGATGATTAAAGGCTTTATGTTTCTCTGGCAAAAATAAACTATAAACAGCTCAGGGATGGCAGCAGTGTTTGAAATCCATTCTATTCTTATGCAGTGCTATTATAAACTCTTGTAGTCAGTCTCTTACCCTTCATATCCACACTGTACCAAACTCAAGGTTTGCTGAACTGTCCCTCCCTAGTTTCATCCTTTCCAAGAACTTTCCAAATTTACAGTATTCCTTCAGGAAGGAAGGAGGAGAAATTAGGCGGTATGACAGAAGGGGATAAAGCAGGGAAATTGGAGACGTGGGAGGAATTGGGGTGGGGAGAAAGAAAGAAAAAGTTACATTTATTTATCACCTTTAACAGCCATGGGATGTCCCAAAGCACTCCGTGGCCAGTAAAGTGAAAGTTTCCCTAGTCCCAAAGGCTGCTCTTTGGTAAGATAGAGACAATTGATAGTGAGTTTAATTAGCCATTCCAAATGTCATGAAGGGCCTTTAAGAATTACGTGCAAGCCAGACCAGGCAAGGACAGCATCTTCTATCCCTCAAGGATGTGAGGTAACCATATTGGTTTAGTTCAATTACACATTGTTATTGAATTCAAAAACCACCATCTGCCAGGCTTGGTTTTGAACCCACATCCCCAGAGCATTACATGAGTCTCTGGATTAACAGGTTGTAATAGTACCAATAGACCAGTGCCTTCCCACAAATTAATACTAAATTACAGACTGCTCAGTTAGGTTTGAGTTAGTTCAGTTCCTTCCCAGAGTATCACCAGCAGTGGGAATGGTTCATTCCCAGAGGGTCGGCTGTGGTATGTTCTTTTGCTGAAATGGGGGTCCCAGGGGGCAGCTGCAGCACCATCAGCTAGAATGATGCACTGGCTACGTCAGCATGGTGAGCCCGGTGTCAGGTTTGAGGCCAGTTCCAGGCCCAGCTGCCTCACTGGTGACTGAATTGTCAGGATTTGCCCAGCGTGGGCTCATGACTGACCCGTTGGTGGAGGCGAGTTGGTGCTGAAGAATAGTGACGTGGTTGCAGCGTTGGTGATGTGTCTCCAGGCCATAGTCGGTCCCCGTTATCTGATGGCAACGTCTGGCTGCCGCAGCGTGCATGGACTCAGGGCACCTGAGTGTTCACAGACTGAGAGATGGACTTTGTGACTTTGTTTTTCAGGTGACCTGGACTCATGGCGGAGGTGGGAGGTGATGTGGATGTTTTCTTTCCTATTGGCTGTTCCTTTAATTTCTGCTTCTGTTTTTAACCCTGTCTTTTGTATTAAGATGGCACCGGAGAATGGCGATTTTGTACACTGTACTCCTGTACTCGAGTACACATGACAGTAATATCTAAATCTAGATCTTAAACAATTTCCAGCAATTTCTGTTTTTGTTTGAGCTTAGTTTAAGCGCCTTATGGAGAGACATTAACTGAAAAACATATTATCTATCCAATTAGCAGAAATTTGACAAAAGGAAACATTATAGAGCTGTGCCAACTGAGAAACAAGAATTAATGTAAAGATAGAGGGTGATTCTTCACTGAGATTTGTGTATCTACTAAGGTCATTGCTGAAATAAAAGTGATTAATCTTTCTTTCAGATGTTTGTAATGAGATTGTTCCAATAGTTATCACCTGTTGTAACATTGTCTGCATTTCCCTTTTGTGTCATAAACATGCTTTTTTCTCCTTTTGTTAAAAGTACATTGGCAGCCTCTTGTGAGAATTTTCAGTGACCGGTCTCACAATAAATAAGAAAACTAAAGTTTGTTGCCTACCAAGCCAAATTTCGTCCTAGGACCTGACTTGTTCAATATTACCATCACCTACGATTGTAATACATGTTAGAGATGTAACAGGTTTCAAACAAATCCAGAAGCTGGGAGACCAAGATGGTGTGAGTGTGAGAGAGTGAGAGACAGAGAGAGAGAGAGAGAGAGAGAGAGAGAGGGAGAGAGAAAGGAAGGAGTGGGGTAAGCGGAAAGGCAGGAGAGATTAAATGATAAAATGATGGAGCAACGGTAGATATGAATGGTAAAAGGACAAGAAACAAAAGATGGCTCGAGAGAAGGTTAAATGCCATCAGCAGGCTATTGTGAGCATCTCGTGCTGAATAAAATATAAGCAATACTTGAATAAGTATTCGATAAGGGACTTTGATGTTGTGGCCATTTCGGAGACATGGATAGAGCAGAGTGAGGAATGGGTGTTGCAGGTTCCAGGGTTTAGATCTTTCATTAAGAACAGGCAAGGTGGTAAAAGAGGGGGAGGTGTGGCCTTGTTAGTCAAGGATAGTATAATGGTGCTTGAGAGAACTTTTGATGAGGACTCGTCTATTGAGGTAGTGTGGGCTGAGGTTAGAAACAGGAGAGGAGAGGTCACACTGCTGGGAGTTTTTTTTATAGGCCTTCGCAGAGTTCCAGGGAGGTGGAAGAAAGGCTTGGCAAAATTATTCTGGGTAGGAATGAAAGGAACAGGGTGGTCATTATGGGGGACTTTAACTTCCCCAATATTGACTGAAAATGCTATAACTCTAGTACATCGGATGGATCAGTTTTTGTCCAATGTGTACAGGAGGGTTTCCTGACACAGTATGTTGAAGGGCCAACAAGAGGGGAGGCCACACTGGATCTGGTGCTTGATAATGAACCAGGCCAGGTGTTTGATTTAGTCGTAGGTGAGCACTTTGGAGAGAGTGACCATAATTTAGTTACGTTTAGTTTAGCGATGGAAAGGGATAGGTTCATGCCACAGGGCAAGAGTTATCGATGGGGCAAGGGCAATTATAATGCGATTAGGCAAGATTTAAGATGCAGAGAGTGGGGTAACAAAATGCAGGGGATACAGACAACGGAAATGTGGAGCTGGTTTAGGGAGCAGATATTGCGTATCCTTGATAGGTATGTCCCTGTCAGGCAGGGAGGAAGTGATAAGGTAAGGGAAGTGTGGTTTACAACAGAAATTGCATCTCTTGTTAAGCAGAAGAAAGAGGCTTATGTGTTGATGAGGCAAGATGGTACAGATGAGGCGATGGAGAGTTACAGATCAGCTAGGAAAGATTTAAAGAGAGAGCTAAGAAGAGTAGAGAGGACATGAGCAGTCTTTAGCAAATAGAATAAAGGAGAACGCTAAAGTTTTCTATAGGCATGTGAGGAATAAAAGGATGACTAGGGTAGGAATAGGGCCAGTCAAAGACAGAAGTGGGAAGTTGAGTATGAACCCTGTGGAGATCGGAGAGGTACTAAACGAACATTTGTCATCGGTTTTCACTCAGGAAAAGGAGAGTATTGTAGAGGAGAAGAATGAGGTACGAGATTTTAGACTAGAAAGGATCAAGGTTAGTTACTAACAGGTGTTATCAATTCTAGAAGGAGTGAATGTAGACAAGTCCCCTGGGCTGGATGGGATTTATCCGAGGATTCTCTGGGAAGCTACGGAGGAGATAGCAGAACCTTTAGCTTTGATATTTGAGTCGTCATTGTCAACAGGTTTAGTACCAGAGGACTGGAGGATTGCAAATGTTGTGCCCTTATTCAAGAAGGGCAGTAGAGATGACCCAGGTAATTATAGACCAGCGAGCCTTATTTTTGTTGTAGGAAAGGTTTTGGAAAGGATTATAAGAGATAAGATTTATAATCATCTAGCAAGCAACAATTTGATTGCAGGTAGTCAACATGGTTTCATTAAGGGCAGGTCGTGTCTCACAAACCTCATTGAGTTTTTTGAGAAGGTAGCCAAGCATGTATATGAGGGTAAGGCAGTTGACGTGGTATACAGGGACTTCAGTAAAGCCTTTGATAAGGTTCCACATGGTAGGCAGTTGGAGAAAATGCAGAGGCATGGAATTGAGGGTGATTTAGTAGTTTGGATTAGAAACTGGCTTTCTGAAAGAAAGCAGCGAGTAATGGTTGATGGAAAATATTCAGCCTGGAGTCCGGCTACTAGTGGTGTGCCACAAGGATCTGTTTTGGGACCACTGTGGTTTGTCATTTTTATAAAGGACTGAGACACAGGCATAGGTGGATGGATTAGTAAATTTGCAGATGACACTAAAGTCGATGGAGTAGTGGACAGTGTGGAAGAATGTTACAGGTTGCAGGGGGACTTAGATAAACTGAAGAATTGGGCTGAGGTGGCAAATAGAGTTCAATGCAGCTAAATGTGAGGTGATGCACTTTGGGAAGAATAACAGGAAGGCAGAGTACTGGGTCAATGGAAAGGTTCTTGGCAGTGTGGAGGTGCAGAGGGATCTTGGAGTCCATGTATGTAGATCCCTGAAAGTTGCCACCCAGGTGGATAGTGCCGTTAAGAAAGCATACGGTGTGTTAGGTTTCATTCATAGAGGGATTGAGTACCGGAGCCGCAATATCATGCTGCAAATATACAAAATGCTAGTGCGGCCATACTTGGAATATTGTGTACAGTTCTGGTCCCCATATTTCAGGAAGGATGTAGAAGCATTGGAAAGCGTGCAGAAGAGATTTACCAGGATGTTGCCTGGTCTGGAGGGAATGCCTTATGAGGAAAGGCTGAGAGACTTGGGTCTGTTCTCATTGGAAAGAAGAA
>NC_057748.1:11045415-11064208 GCF_004010195.1 Chiloscyllium plagiosum | reverse complement strand
CAATATCATGCTGCAACTATACAAAATGCTAGTGCGGCCATACTTGGAATATTGTGTACAGTTCTGGTCCCCATATTTCAGGAAGGATGTGGAAGCATTGGAAAGCGTGCAGAGGAGATTTACCAGGATGTTGCCTGGTCTGGAGGGAATGCCTTTTGAGGAAAGGCTGAGAGACTTGGGTGTGTTCTCATTGGAAAGAAGAAGATTAAGAGGGGATTTGATAGAGACATACAAGATGATCAGAGGATTAGATAGGGTAGACAGTGAAAGTCTTTTTCCGAGGATGATGACGTCAGCGTGTACGAGGGGGCATAACTACAAACTGAGGGGTGATAGATTTAAGACAGATGTCAGAGGCAATTCTTTACGTAGAGAGTGGTAAGGGCGTGGAATGCCCTACCTGCTAATGTAGTCAACTCAGCCACATCATGGAGATTTAAACAATCCTTAGATAAGCACATGGAGATTTAAACAATCCTTAGATAAGCACATGGCTGATGATGGGATAGTGTAGGGGGACGAGCTGAGAATAGTTCACAGGTCGGTGCAAAATTGAGGGCTGAAGGGCCTGTTCTGTGCTGTATTGTTCTATGTTCTATGTTCTATAAAGCAAAGAACACCAGAAACAAAATCGGAAATTGCTGAAAAAGCTCAGTAAGTCTGGCAGCATCTGTGGAGAGATATCAGAGTTAACATTTCAGGTCCAGTGACCCTCCTCAGAACTGCTAAAGATCTGAAACGTAACCAGAAATTGCTAGAGAACCTCATTACGTCTGGTAGCATCTATGGACAGAAACAGAATCAACATTTTGAGTCCAGGAACCCTTCTTCAGAACTCTCATCTAGACTAGAAACATTGCTTCTGCTTTCTCTGTCTGCAGATGCTGCCAGACCTGCTGAGTTTCTCCAGCAATTTCTGTTTTTGTGGCTGAAGGCACCTTGATGTGAGTACGTTAATTGGAGTGGAATAGCTGAGTGATAATATCATAACAGATTTCAACCCTGGTCATGTCCTGTAATCTGGGCTGCTGACCTTTAGTTGGATCTCTAACTAAAGGAGGAATCGAAAACGATGCACATTTATGGAGCTAAATCATCAAAGAAGATGACAGACTGAGCACTTACTATTGAATCATGTTGCTGGATTACAAAGTTATATTTAGGTTATAACAAACCATGTGATTAATTGACACTTCCTGATAGACATTTCTCCTGATTAGGGCATGGTTCACTGGGAAGAGATTGTAAAACTAATGGGAGGGAGATCGGGTGAGTGGAAGGCTGAAGGATATCCTTCTGGGACGTGGGGGAGGGGAGGGTGATGATTGGTGGATGGTGGTTTTAAAGGTAGGTGAGGTTTGCCCGGCCTTAAAGCTTTAGAGAATTTAAGATGACTGGCAAAAGACCACAAGCTTCCCTTCATTGCCCAGACCATTGAGTATAGGATTTTTTAGATTAGATTAGATTAGATTAGATTACAGTGTGGAAACAGGCCCTTCGGCCCAACAAGTCCACACCGACCCGCCGAAGCGAAACCCACCCATAACCCTACATTTACCCCTTACCTAACACTACGGGCAATTTAGTATGGTCAATTCACCTGACCCTGCACATCTTTGGACTGTGGGAGGAAACCGGAGCACCCGGAGGAAACCCACGCAGACACGGGGAGAACGTGCAAACTCCACACAGTCAGTCGCCTGAGGCGGGAATTGATCCCGGGTCTCTGGCGCTGTGAGGCAGCAGTGCTAACCACTGTGCCACCATGCCGCCCCAAAGTTGGGTCATTATGTTGAGGCTGTACAGGATGTTGGTGAGGCCACCTTTGGAACACTGTGTCCAGTTCTGATCGCCCTGCTATAGGAAGGATATTATTAAATTCGAGAGGGTTCAAAAACATTTGCAAGGATGTTGCCGAGACTGGAAGGTCTGAGTTATAAGGATAGGCTGGGACTACTTTCACCGGAGCAGAGGAGGTTGAGTGGTGACCACACAGAGGTTTATACAATCATGAGGGGCATATAGAGGGTGAACAGCAAAGGGTTTTCCCCTATGTTGGGGGAGTTCAAAACTAGAGGGCACATTTTTAAGGTGAAAAGAGCAAGATTTAAAAGGGATGTGAGGGGCAACCTTTTCACACAGAGCATAGTTCACATGTGGAATGAACTAAAGAGGTAAAAACAATGACTGCAGATGCTGGAAACCAGATTCTGGATTAGTGGGGCTGGAAGAGCACAGCAGTTCAGGCAGCATCCAAGGAGCTTCGAAATCGACGTTTCGGGCAAAACGCTTGAAGCATGGAGAGATAAGCTAGAGGAGGGTGGGCTTGGGGAGAAAGTAGCATAGAGTACAATGGGTGAGTGGGGGAGGAGATGAAGGTGATAGGTCAGGGAGGAGAGGGTGGAGTGGATAGGTGGAAAAGGAGATAGGCAGGTAGGACAAGTCCGGACAAGTCATGGGGACAGTGCTGAGCTGGAAGTTTGGAACTAGGGTGAGGTGGGGAAAGGGGAAATGAGGAAACTGTTGAAGTCCACATTGATGCCCTGAGGTTGAAGTGTTCCGAGGCGGAAGATGAGGCGTTCTTCCTCCAGGCGTCTGGTGGTGAGGGAGCGGCGGTGAAGGAGGCCCAGGACCTCCATGTCCTCGGCAGAGTGGGAAAGGGACTCCCATGCTTCAGGCTCACTGCCTCTATTCCTGATGAAGGGCTTTTGTCCGAAACATCGATTTCGAAGCTCCTTGGATACTGCCTGAACTGCTGTGCTTTTCCAGCACCACTAATCCAGAATGTGGAATGAACTGCCAGGGGAAGTGATAGATGCAGGTACAGTTACAACATTTAAAAGACATTTGGATAAGTGCATGAAAGGAAAGGTTTAGTGGAATATTGGCCAAATGCAGGCAAGTGGGAAATCTGGTTGGCATGGATGAGTTTGACCGAAGGGTCTGTTTCCGTGCTGTATGACTCAGTGACTCTATGTAGAAACAGAAGTACCCCAAACAGCTCTACCATTCACAGAGATCATGGTTGATCTGATAACTCGCTTCTCTTCCTTAAACAAACCAAAGGTGACATGAGGGAATTTTTATTTGGGGATCTGAAATGCACTTCCTGAGCACACAGGATACAATTTCGAAAAGGAGCGAGATAGTTATCTGATGAGAAAACATAGGGGTCAGAGCAAGTGGAGCTAACTATATAGCATCTGGGGAGAAATGGGCTGAATGGCCAACTCCCTGTAATCATGATGCTGTAAATATTCCAGGCTTCTATTTTATGATGTTGGGACAGTAGCCACTGAGAAACTTTGTCCCCAGACAGGAGAGTCTAGAATGAGGGGTCAAAATCTCAGCAGCATTACTCTATTAAAGTGGGAGATAGGAACCAATCTATCTCCCAAATCAATCTGCTTACAAAACCCAGCACAGCATAAATACACACAATCCTTCAATTCGGCCAGACCAACCATTCCCTAATAGAAACCGTTTTTTTATAAAACTTATTTTTAAAATCGACCTGTTTGGAAAGGTTAGGACACACCTTCAAGGCACGGCATTACCTGAACCTGGACTTTCCGGCCAGAGGTAGAGGCACATGCAGGAGCAGCAGGCAGTGAAGAAGACAGATGGTATGTTCACCTTCAGAGCAAGAGGATTTGAGTACAGGGCCTTGGTGAGACCACGCCCGGAGTATGGTGTGCATTTTTGGTTCCCCTTATCTGAGGAAGGATGTTCTGGTGATGGAGGGAGTGTAACAAAAGCGGGTGGTTTGCGCTTCGGCGGGGCGGTGTGGACTTGTTGGGCCGAAGGGCCTGTTTCCACACTGTAAAGTAATCTAATCTTATCTGAGGAAGGATGTTCTGGTGATGGAGGGAGTGTAACAAAAGCTTACCTCTGTTCCAATATTTTGTTTCTATGTTTCTAATCCTTACCACCAAGTGCCTGGAAGCATTTCCTCATTTCGCTCCTGCTCCTATCTTGTATGACTGTATTTTCAGCTATCACTGTGCCAGGTTGTTCTATTCTTTCCACCAGCTTCTCTTAATGGCAACTAGACCATGCACCCAGACACAGTCATTTCATTTGGCATTAGTAATTGAAAGTTATTTTACATAACGGTGACCATGAACCTACCATTGATCGGCATCAAAACCCATCTCATTCACTAATGTCCTCTTGGGAAGGAAATCTGCCATCCTTACTTGGTCTGGCCTACATGTGACTCCAGACACAAGCAATCCACATGGCCCAAATCTCCCTTCTGAACTGGCTGAGCAAACACTCACTTCAAGGCCAGGTGATGATGGACAGCAAATATTGCCCTTGTCACATCTGATGAAAGAAGCCTTTGGAAGTCTCTGGAGTCATGGAGTCGTAGAAATGTACAGCACGGAAACAGAGCCTTCAGTCGAACTCATCCATGCCGATCAGATATTCTAAATTTATCTAGTCCCATTTGCGAGCACTTGGTCCATATCCCTCTAAACCCTTCCTATTCATATCCCCATCCAGATGCCTTTTCAATTTTGTAATTGTACCAGCCTCTACCACTTCGTCTGGCAGCTCATTCCAAACAAACCCCCCCCTCTGCTTGAAAACGTTGCCCCTTAGGTCCTTTTAAATCTCTCCCCTCTCACCTTAAACCTATACTTTCTAGGTTTGGACTCCCCCACCCTGGGAAAAAGACCTTGGCTATTCACCCTGTCTCTACTTGGACAGCAGTGAATGGTGAGCTTATTTTCATTCATTCATGGCATGTGAGCATGGCTGTCCATGCTGCCATTTATTGTTAGCCCTACATGCCCTTGTAAAGGTGGCAGCAAGCTGCCTTCTTGAGCAGCCACAGCCCATTTATTGTGAATATTCAAGACTGAAGCCAATACAAATCTGAAAGCTAAGGGAATCCTGAAACAAGAGGCTTGGCAAGCACATTGTGTTGACATAGCTGGTCAAAGCAGATCTTATTGATTTCAAAAACAGGCTCAAAGGGCCAAATGGCCTACATTTCCTGTGCTTCTATATTAACACTGAGCAGATTGGTTGCTATAAAAGTCTAAATTGGGGAAAGGCATTATAGAATCCTGGTTTGAAATTAAAATGAAGTACGTACATGCTTTGATGGAGACAAAGCTCTATTTATAATTCTATTTATATGAATGCATATTTCTTTCAAACGTTCTCATTTTTCAATACCCTACCCTGGAGATCCACATAAATGCAATCTATTACCAAACACTTTGTGCCAAAAATTCCCTTGTAGTATGTTTCTGTGTTTGTGGTATAGTGTGAGGGAGGGGAAGTATGGAAGAAGTGACACAAAGAAGCAGCTTTCTTAATCCACTTTCTCAGCATTTTTCCATTAAAAGAGGTTTCCATTAAAGACCCAGGCTGCAGTTACTCAGCTTGAGGTCCTGCCACATTCTGGATGTTTTTGTGAGTCAGTGAACAGGGGGATAAAAGATGGGAATTATGTAGATTTACATGTGGTCCTGGATGGGGGTAGTAATTGAAACTTCATTCCCAAGGGTTGGTGGCAAATGCATAACCACTGGATAAATGGGAAGGAGTGTTCCAGACTTCTTAACCCAGCCACAACGAAGGAATGCTTGCTATGTGCTCAAGTCAGGAGGTGTGTGACTTGGGATGGGGAATCAGGGGGGTTCCCATGAATCTGTGGTTCTTTTTCTTTCAGTTGTCAGTTTAAACATTTCAGGAGGTGGTTTACCCATGGAACATTGCAGTCGTGCCTTGTTCTGAATACATATCTGAACATTTTAGCTAAGGCGATTGGAAGACAGAGACCAGCAAGAGCGTGGGATAAATAGTATGATTACCACATCTCCTCCTCTCAACCTGAGATCAAGAACAATACAGCCAATTGCTCTGCAAGAGGTACCACTAACCGTATTGACAACTGCATTTTGGATTTTGTCCACTTGAGACTACCATACACACATGTACCAGCAAAGGAAGTCTGCTGGGAAGAGATAATAAAGGAGCAGTATTTAACAGCTGGTATGGTTCTAATTTTAAATGTCTCTGGCTGAAGAGGTAACTGTCACTGTCCCAAGGATTTCACAGCTGAGGTTAGGTACATCAACTCTTGGTGAAGGCAGTCTACTGACAAGCCACCATTCAAAATGGTGTCCCTCCACAATCAAGGCGCAGTTGTAGCAGTGTGTACCATCTGTAAGATATACTGCAGCAACTCACCCGGGCTACTTAATCAGCACCTTCCATACACATAAACTCTAACATCTAGAACGAGGGAAGCATATCCATGGGAGCACCACTCCCTACTTGTTCACCTTCAAGCCATCACCATTCTCATGTGAAAATATATCGCCGTTGCTAGGTCAAAAGCATGAATCTCTCTTCCGAACAGCACTGTGGGTGTCCCTACACTCCAAGGACTGTAGTGGTTCAAGCAGGCAGTTCATCATCCCCTTCTCAGGGCCACGTCCGTTTTGTTGTATAAGACAATTAATACATAAAAGAAAAACCAAAGAACTGCAGATGCTGTAAATCAGAGACAAAAATAGAAATTGCTGGAAAAGCTCAGTAGGTCTGGCATCTATGGACAGAAATCAGAGATAACATTTCAGGTCGAGTGATCCTTCCTTAGAACTGAGGATATGCACAAAAGAGTTAATTGATATCACACATGAAAGGGTAACTGGTATCACACAATTTACTCTGGTTATCACAATATAAAGCTTTTCACTGTGCCTCAGTACACGTGACAATAAATTCAATTCAATTCAATTAAAGGACTGTTCCTGTGAGGAACTAACCAGCATTAAAGTTATTCAGTCATTTTAGAACAGAGAACATTGAAAAGTACAGCACAGAACAAGCCCTTTGGCCCACGATGTTGTGCCAAAGGTTAATCATAATATAATATAAAATAACTTAACCGACACACCCCTCAGTTCACTGCTGTCCATGTGCATGTTCAGCAGTTACTTAAATGTCCCTAATGACTCTGCTTCCACCACCACCGCTAGCAACGCATTCCATGCATTCACAACTCTCTGCATAAAGAACCTACCTCTGAGGTCCCCGCTATACCTTTCTCCTAATATCTTAAAACTATGACCCCTCATACCAGTCAATCCTGCCCTGGGGAAAGGTTTCTGGCTATTGACTCTATCCATTCCTCTCATTATCTTGTATACCTCGATCAGGTCACCTCTCTTCCTCCTTCTCTCCAGAGAGAAAAGTCCAAGCTTATTCAACCTTTCTTCATAAGGCAAGTCCTCCAGTCCAGGCACCATCCTGGTAAACCTTCTTTACACCCTCTCCAAAGCCTCTGTATCTTTCCTATAGTAGGGCAGCCAGAACTGGACACAATATTCCAAGTGTGGTCTCACCAGGGACTTGTAGAGCTGTAGCAAAACCTCGTGGTTCTTAAACTCGATACCCCTGTTAATGAAAGCCAAAACACCATCTGCCTTCTTAACAACCCTGTCCACTTGGGTGGCAACTTTAAAGGATCTATGTACTTGCACACCCAGATCCCTCTGTTCCTCCACACTGCCAAGAATCCTGTCTTTAATCCTATATTCAGCATTCGAGTTCGACCTTCCAAAATACATCACTTCGCATTTATCCAGGTTGAACTTCATCTGCCATTTCTCAGCCCAGCTCTGTATCCTGTCTATGTCACGCTGCAGCCTCCAATAGCCCTCGATATGATCAATGATACCGCCAACCTTTGTGTCATCTGCAAATTTACTAACTCACCCCTCAACCTCCTCATCCAGGTCATTTATGAAAACTACAAAGAGCACAGGCCCAAAAACAGAGCCCTGTGGGACTCCGCTCAACACTGACCTCCAGGCAGAATACTTTCCATCTACAACCACTCTCTGCCTTCTGTCAGCCAGCCAATTCTGAATCCAGACAGCCAAATCTCCCTGTATCCCATACTTCCTGACTTTATGAATTAGCCTACCATGGGGAACCTTATCAAATGCCTTGCTGAAGTCCATATACACCACATCCACTGCTCGACATTCGTCGACCTGTCTTGTCACTTCCTCAAAGAACTCAATAAGATTTGTGAGGCATGACCTGCCCCTCACAAAGCCATGTTGACTGCCTTTAATCACGTTATACTTTGCCAAATAGTCATAAATCCTATCCCTCAGAATTCTTTCCAAACCTTTGCTGACCACAGCCGTAAGACTGACTGGTCTGTAATTGTCAGGGATTGCCCTATTACCCTTCTTGAAAAGTGGAACAGCATTCTCCTCCTTCCAATCCTCCGGTACAACTCCCGTAGAGAGTGAGGAGGCAAAGATCTTCGCCAGCGGCTTAGCAACCACCTTTCTCGCTTCCTGAAGCAGCCTTGGATAAAATTGGTGTGGCCCTGGGGACTTATCAATCTTAATGTTTTCCAAACTTTCCAGCACATCAACTTCATCAATCTTGATCTGGTCAAGATTGTTTCCCAGTTCCTCAAAGTTCTCATTCACAACAAGGTCCCTTTCCATAGTGAAAACTGAAGCAAAAACTCATTTAGGGCTCCCCTATCTGGTCAGACTCCACGCACAAGTTCCCTACACTATCCCTGATCGGCCCTAACTTCTCCCTCATCATTCTCTTATTCCTCACGTACGAGTAAAACGCCTTTGGGTTCTCCCTAATCCTTCCTGCCAAATCTTTTTCATGCCCCCTCCTGACTCTCCTCAGTCCATTTCTGAGCTCCTTTCTAGCAAGCCTGTAATCCTCTAAAGCTGTGCTAGATCCTTGCTTCCTCCACCTTACGTACGCTGCCTTCTTCCTTTTGACAAGAAGCTTCTGTGTTCTCGTCATCCAAGGTTCCTTAATCTTACCCCTTCTTACCTGTCTCAGAGGAACAAATTCATGCATCACTCGCAACAACTGCTCCTTAAATAGTCTCCATGTATCTGCTGTGCCCTTTCTGTGGAACAATTGCTCCCAGTCTGTACTTCCCAACTCCTGCCTGATAGCGTCATAATTTCCTTTTCTCCAATTAAACATCTTCCCTCGGTAACTGCTCCTTTCCCTCTCCAAGGCTATGGTAAATGTGAGGCAGTTGTGATCACTGTCACCAAAGAGTTCTCCCACCTCGGGATCTGATACCTGTCCTGGCTCATTGCCGAGCACCAAATCCAAAATGGCCTCTCCCCTCGTCGGTCTGTCGACATACTGAGTAAGGAAACCCTCCTGAACACACCTGACAAAAAACGTCTCCATCCAAACCGTCTGCACTTAGGAGGTTCCAGTCGATATTGGGAAAGTGGAATTCAACCATAACAACAACCCTGCTACATCTGCATTTTGAAGTTATGCACCAGAATGATTCGGGAACTGTAATGTGTGCCTACTCCTAGTTTGAGCCTGATGTCTCTCAACAGACAACCATGTATCACAGATGGTTGTGATATTATTACATAAAAACTATTCATTAGTATAAAACTATTCATTCATATAAAACAAATAGCTTTCATTAGTACGTAATAAACATTTACCTACTTATCAATAGCATAGACTCTTACCAATCAAAAAGATCGGCAGTAATGAATCTACCGAAGGCAAACCAGATGGTTGAGCGACACCATATCATAGATGCTGGCATCTGGCATTTTATGGTGGTGACAGTGGTGAGGGTTTCACCAATTATTAGAGGAATAAGCAATATATTCCTTGACAACGATGCTCACATCTCTTAAATGAAATATCAGCACAGCTGTTAGCAGTTGCCTCAGTCTTTGAAGAGGCTGTTTTACTCAGCTATTTGAGATTCCATCCTGCTGAGCAACAGGGTTTAGAACTATAGCTGAGTGTCACTGGAGGTTCTTCCACCACCTCCTCGCCCTAATGTCAGGTTTTGACTCCCACAGAATCAAAAGACTGTAGATTAAATCCCATTCAACACTGAGCTCAAAAATCTAGACTGGCCTTTCAGTGCAGCACTGTGGGAATGTGGTGCCATCAGAGCAGCACTTTCCAATACTCCTGAGGTTGTAAAAGGCACTACACAATTGTACATCCTTCTTTCTCTAACCAACTCACTCAATTATTGGGCAGCACAGTGGTTAGAGCACTGCTGCCTCACAGCGCCAGAGATCTGGGTTCAATTCCTGCCTCAGGCGACTGTCTGTGTGGAGTTTGTACGTTCTCCCCGTGTCTGTGTGGGTTTCCTGTGGGTGCTCCAGTTTCCTCCCACAGTCCAAAAATGTGCTGGTCAGGTGAATTGGCCATATTAAATTGTCCGTAGTGTTAGCTGTAGGGGAATGGGTCTGGGTGGGTTGCTCTTCAGAGGGTTGGTGTGGACATGTTGGGCTGAAGGGCCTGTTTCCACACTGTAAGTAATCTAAATTAAACAGGTGTTTTATTACATCTCCGTTATATTTACAAACAAACCATAATTAGAGTGCAGAAATGTCAGAAGAAAGCAAAAACAAAAATGCAAATTAATTTATTACTACTCTGATAATTTTTCTCATGGGTTGCACTTCACAATGTCCATGAGATTGATTCCCGGAAACTCTCGGACAATCCTGAAGCGATCAGCAACCTAGTTGGGACTAACGATGCTGCACTGGAATTTGAAACTGGAATTAGGATTGGGCTTGGATTCGGAATTCTTTACAGCTGCACCAAAAATAGCAACACTTTTGCAGAATACCAAAGTCCCTGCGCATGGGACAAAGAGCCTAAGGCTTGTTTTCCTGTCTGCTGCCATCTGACACAGACTGGGGCCTCACAGGACAGGCTGACTTGTTTTTCTTGGCTGGGCCCAGCAGTAAGTGGAGAATGCATTTCCTGCAAACAGAAAAGAGTCATTACACAGGCAATCGAGGCCCCAGCAAACATTTGACCTGACAATATCAAGAGATTACATCTCGGCCTGATTCGTTGCAAGGAAACTGTCACCACCCCCTCCCCCATCCCACCTTCTCAGGAGAATGATCGTGTTTTCCTTTGTTATTATTAAAAGAAAGGAACCTTCAGGGATGTGGCCATCCACTGAGTGAGTTGTTCAGCCATTTCAGAGGGAAATGAGGAATTAACCAAGATGCTGTGACTCTGAGGTCACATGTAGAGCAGTAGGTGTTCTTCTCTAAAGAAGGAAAAGAACCAGGTGGGTTTTCATGGTCACTATCACTGAGCCTAACTTTACATTCCAGACATATCCTTTCTACAAGGGAGTACATTGACATAGTCCCCCACTACCATAAGTTTTGCCATGGAGAATCTTGCATTTGGGGATACCTTGGGCATCAGCACACCTGGAGTGTAATAAGCTTGCTTCATCATGTACCTCCCAAGCTTGGGCATGATCTCTCCAGACCAGAGGTATAAACTGAATTTAAGTTATATCAGTGGGATTTGAACCCGTGACCTCTGAGCATTAGCCTGGGTCGCTGGACTCTCGATCCAGTGACATTACCATTACATCATTAATCTCCCTATAACGTAGCAGAATATTCAAAGTTTGTGCGAAGATTTGTAGCTCGGGTGCTCGTTGTTGTGGTTCTGTTCGCCGAGCTGGAAGTTTTTGTTGCAAACGTTTCGTCCCCTGGCTAGGCGACATCATCAGTGCTTGGGAGCCTCCTGTGAAGCGAGCGCTTCTTTGATGTTTCCTCCGGTGTTTATAGTGGTCTGTCCCTGCCGCTTCCGGTTGTCAGTTTCAGCTGTCCGCTGTAGTGGTTGGTATATTGGGTCCAGGTCGATGTGTTTGTTGATGGAGTTTGTGGATGAATGCCATGCCTCTAGGAATTCCCTGGCTGTTCTCTGTCTGGCTTGCCTTATGATAGTAGTGTTGTCCCAGTGTTCTCAATTTTCATCACTCCATGATTGGCAGTCACACCTTCAGCAAATTAAGATCAAAAGTCTGTAGCTGTTCCCTTAACCTCTTCACCTTTTTACTGTAAAACACCTGTCTTTGACCTCAAGGTTGTAATTGGCTGCCCTAATATCCTGATAAGCAGATGGTGTTGATTTGTGTTTAATCACTATCCCATGAAGCACTGCATGGTGGTTTCTCTGCATTAAGGGCACAATTCATGTGAAAACAGGGAATTACTTTGTTGATAATGATGAGTTTTGTGATGATACAACACTGATTCCTGATGAAGGGCTTCTGCCCGAAACATCGATTTTTCTGCTCCTCGGATGCTGCCTGACCTGCTGTACTTTTCCAGCACCACTCTGATCTTGACACTGATATCAATAGTCACATGCTTCCAAGACCTGAAGAAGAGACTAATGGAAATACTGTACTAAGAAGCTGCAGTCAGCATTCTGCATATTAGAATGTGATTAAAGTGTTTACAGGACTTAGTAAGGGAGAGGCAAGAGTTATTCATAGACAAAGTAAAAATAGCAATTTCACAGATTTGGAGTAGGAACAGTGTAGCAAGATAAAACTGTCCATCCACATCCAAGTCACTCTTTGAGACAGGAACCTAAGACAGCTTACTTTGTGGTGATAGTTTATTAGCTACTCAGTCTTATAGCTCCTTCCACATCCAGAATATAGTTGCTGCTATGATATATACTGTACATACAGTCAGATAACTTATAGCCACTCAAATAAAGACATTAGCAAACTTAACAACGTGATTGGCATGACATTAATAATAGCACCTTCCAAAGTGCTGTACAAACACCCAGTACCAAGACCACATACAATGTGACAGGCGGCTATAAAGGCATGAGGGTATAATTCATGAGGGTATAAAGACACAGTTCTAAAGTCCAAAGATACTATATTCGTACAAAGAACTAGCTAAACATGTATGGCTGTTGTTCCCACTCAGTCACTTAAATTGCAGAGCAGTGCAACTTAAAGAGAAAAAGGCACAATTTATAACAGAATGACATTGCAGGAAAAATATTTCATTGGGTTCTCATGTCTGTCAATCACATCATTTATCTTCAAAGACCAACAACCACCACATGAAGGCAAAAGTGGTTGGGGGAGGTGGGATCAAGGAGAGTATGAAAATAAATTAAAACCAGATTGGAGCGTGGGAGGGTTTTTCTTTTTTTAAAAGCGCTCCATGTTCTTGACCAAAAAATGTCACCACCAGAGGGTTTGAGACATATACTGTGCATTTCCCACAGCGCACTAACCAAACACTGCTCCTACTAATGTGCAGAAAGCCAACAACCCCTTTCTTAAAGGGCGGCAGACTCTCATAAAGAAAAGCTGCAAAAGTTGGCTGGGAAATGTTGTCAAGGGATATAAAATATGATTGGTTTCCTTGTGGCCTCTCTGTTCAAGATGCCACGACTTGAGAATGCCCTGCGTTTGCTTGGGTGGGAAATGTTTATGAGGTTTTGAGGGGACAGGGCAGAGTGTGGGGAATGGGGCAGAATAAAAAGAGCACTTCATATTAGAGCATTGGGAATTCTGAATCCACAATTTTCGCTGTTGTTCTCTTGCTGATGCTCAGTTAGTGCAACAGTCAATTGGCTTTTATTTTATGTATAAATAAGCAATACAGAGTGGAATAATAATCAAACTTGCTGTTCTGTTATTTCTGACAGAACTCAGGGAAACGACCATAAAATATGTTCATATTCACATGATTATACAAAGAACATCAAATTTTTATCAAAATATATCAAATTTTAAAAAGGAAGTAACATTCTTCATCACTGTAGAGACGATGTCCGTTTAACTGTTGTAAGTCCACAAGATATAGGAACAGAATGAGGCCATTCGGTCCTTCGGGTCTGCTCCAGCATTCGATGAGGGCTGATATGTTTAACAACCTCATTCTGCTGCTTTCTCCCTGTAACCCTTAATCCGACCATTCGACTCTGGATGGTTGAGGTAGTCTTCTGCTACCAATTCTCCTTTATGGGAAAGAAAACTACTTTTTAATCAGCCTGTTTGGACATGTTAAGACACCTCCAGGACAGGAGGGATGTGAACCTGAACCTTCTAGCCTAGAGGTTGGGACATTCCCACTGCACCACAAGACCCCTAACCCTCCTTTATATTTTCTCTTAAACTGACTTCTTAGAAATGCATCCCTGTAGCAGGTGGAAGTGGAACCCAGGCCTCCTGACTAAGCAGTAGAGACATTACCACTATGGATGTAAGTTTGCTAACTGAGCTGGAAGGTTCGTTTACAAATGTTTCGTCACCATACTTAGTAACATCTTCAGTGAGCTTCTGGATGAAGCTACCACGATACTACAAGAGCCTCTTAACTGGAATGCTCCTGCATCTAAGGGCCTGTCTAAATATCAGTGGTAGAGGGTAGAGCACTGGTGAGTCTGAACAAGATGGGGCATTTGTCTTAAATAATAGGAGTCAGTTTGTTGCGAGATAGCAATAGGTACAAGTTGTATAGAATAGTTAGGCATAAATACTTAAAACTATCAGGAGCCAGAGATGACATGTCTGTCTCCATCAGGATCTCATGCCAGAATGCCTGATTTGATTAGATTCCCTACAGTGTGGAAACAGGCCCTTTGACCCAACCAGTCCACACCGACCCTCCGAAGAGTAACCTACCCAGACCCATTTCCCTCTGGCTAATGTACCTAACACTATGGGCGATTTAGCATGGCCAATTCACCTGACCTGCACATCTTTGGACTGTGGGAGGAAACCAGAGCACTCGGAGGAAACCCACGCAGACAATGTACAAACTCCACACAGACAGTCACCTGAGGCAGGAATTGAACTTGGGACCCTGGTGCTGTGAGGCAGTAGTGCTAACCACTAAGCCACTGTGCCACCCAACCCAAAGACTGAGTGGCATTGTATGAATGCAACTTCAACATGAAAATTTTCTGAACTAAGAACCAACATTAATTATATTTAAAGTGTGTGCCCATTGAGAAATCACAATTTATTGATTTTAATTGATGACAATTTATATTCACAGAAAACATTGTGCTTTTTCGGCCATGATGATATGAATGCTGGTTACTGTGCAGCACATCTCATGAACCTATGGACAGTCATGCACGTGTTGAGGAGAGGGAGGAGGCTGAGCCACTTTCTGGCGAAAGGGTTAAGAGCGATCAGGCACAGATTGTATGTAATAGCAAAAGAAGCGATGTGACATGAGGAAAAGCCTTTTCTTGCTGGGAAATTAGGATCACTGCCTATGAATGTGGTTCAATCGAGGCTGTCAAGTGAAGAATTGCAGAATAATCAGAATGTGCAGGGTTATTGGGAGAAGTCGGGTAAATGGTATTGGGAAGGGCAACTTGGGGAGCCGGAGTGGACATGATAGGCAAAATGGCCTCCTTCTGTCACCAGTTCTGTAAGTCTGACCCTAGTAACACCTCACAGCAGAGTCTGGCCTCTAATTTCTTAGTCTCTCCTTGCCATTGAACCAAGGCCCAAATCTGCCAAGAAGGTGCAGTAATCAGTTATGACTACGTCACGTTTTTAAAAAAAAATCCCACATAGCCTTCTTCCACTCGTCAAGATTAGGTTTGAGGGACTTGGTTGTGTCAGGACTATCATGGACATTCTGAGACAGTTCTGACCACCACATTGTCATCATAGGCCAGGAACCTTAACAATGAAATCATCTCTCGAAATGAGAGGTGATCCCCAGGAGAATGGCAAACTGAAGGAACAAGGCAGTGGGTGCCCCATTTCTGGAAGGGCCCTCTGGGTCAGGTTTCATGGAAAATATGCAGAAGGGCCTTCAGAGGGAGAGCATAAACGACCCATGAACTCAACTACCACTGCCCTCAGCACAGACACCCGAGCCCGAGAGTGTGGCAGAATCTGCAGGTGACATATTGGGCTGGTCAGCTATCTCAAATGCATCAAACCAGAGTGGGAGCAAATCAGTCTCAATGCTGAGGGAGTGCCTAAGGACAAAAAAATGGACGCTTCCTCCAACAACATTAGCTTGCGTTTATATAGCATCTTTCACCTGATTAAAATCTCACACAGGAATGTGTTCAGACAAACAAATTGACTGAGGCAAAGAGAGAGATATTAGAACAAACCCAAGGAAGTTACACTGAACCTTTATAAAGGACAAACCTAGCTGGAACCCAGTATTTTTTACCACTATACCTTATGAAGGATGTCAAGGTTAGGAGAGGGTGTTTTGTAAGATTGTGGTTCTAAAGAAGTTAATGTTTGTGTCACATTGGCTCCACCCATTCTTCTGATGTTAAACACAGTCTGTAGGTGGTGATAAAAGTTTAACTGTAGCTTTTGGAGGGAGCAGATGTATCTTTACAGCTCCCTAAAGTCCAAGTCATTATGCCTGAACAAATGTAATTGTAATTATTGCAGTCATACAACAAACCTCCTTGTCATCAATGGATAGTGCCTCTTCTGTTGATACTCTACAGGGGTGTATCCTCTGCCACGAATCAGTAGGTAGGCCCCATGCAAAGTAAACACAAAAGAAGATTGTTGGCAGTGAACTACCTCAAACATCCCTCATGCAGGACCACAGATTGGTAGAGGTGGCAAATACCACAAACTACCAGTTGTGGAAGATACCCAGGGTGGCAGTTCAGATTTAGATATCACAGGAGAGTCTAAAGAATTTGGAGTTGTCCTCCCTACAGCAGAGAAAGTTAACAGAAGATTTGCTGGGAATGTTCAAAATCACGAAGAATTTTGATAGCATCAATAAAGAGAAATAGCTCCCATCAGCTGAAAGGGATGGTATATTTAAAACAGAGATGAGGAGGAATTACTTCTCTCAAAGGGTCAGGAATTTGTGAAATTCACGACCCCAGATTGTGGTAGAGGCCAGAACCTCAAATAAATTTAAGGAGGAAATAGACAGATTTTTAATTAGTAACAGGTTAAAGGGTTATGGTGAGCAGGCAGGAAAGTGGAGTTGAGGCTGAGATGAGATCAGCCATGATCGTATAAAATAGTGGGGAAGGCTCTTGCTTCTAGTTCTTATGTTCATACAAATGCTGATAGGAGGACCACACAGATTGAAGATCATCGCTAAGAGGCAGCGATGACATGGCAGAAACTTTAATTTATTACAATGAGTTGTTACTGTCTGAATGGGCAATGGTATAACTTTCAAAAGGGAGATGAATAAACACGTGAAAGATAAACATTTACAAATTCATGGAAAATAGCACATGAAGATATACACACCGATCAGTTAGTAATAGGAGACAGTGAGGACTGCAGATGCTGGAGATCAGAGTAGAGAGTGTGGCGCTAGAAAAGCACAGCCGGTCAGGCAGCACCCGAGGAGCAGGAGAATCGACGTTTCGGACAGAAGCCTTTCATCAGGAATGACGAAGGGCTTATGCCTGAAATGTCAATTCTCCTGCTCCTTGGATACTGCCTGACTGGCTGTGCTTTTCCAACACCACACTCTCGAATCAGTTAGGAATAGGCCATTCAGCCTCTAGCCTTCTCTATTGTCCAATGGGAAACTCAACGGCATCTTTCCACCAGCCCCCAGGACCCTTGATTTTCATTGTCAATCAAAAATCATGTTAGCTCAGTCCTGACCAGATTCAATGAGGCAGCTTCTGCCCATTCCAATGAACTGAGTATTTGTTCAAGTACGAGCTGGAAATGTGTTGCTGGAAAAGCGCAGCAGGTTAGGCAGCATCCAGGGAACAGGAGAATCGACGTTTCGGGCATAAGTCCTTCTTCAGGAATGGGGAAAGTTTGTCTAGCAGGCTAAGATAAAAGGTAGGGAGGAGGGACTTGGGGGAGGGGTGTCGGAAATGTGATAGGTGGAAAGAGGTCTCAGCATCTGCAGACCTCACTTTCTCCTATTTGTTCAAGTACACCATTTGGCCCAGTCGACTCTATTTTTTTATACATTATTATTGTTTCCTTGACGCATTTTCACCCTAAACCCTGAAATGTAAGCAGCTTGCACCAGGACGGAGACACAGTGACAAGCTCAAAGATGAAAGTGTCCACAGTACTTCAAAAACTGTGAATAATTAATAAGAACATTGTACCTTGAAATATCTTTTAACCCAATTAATTATCCACTGAACCGCAAGTTCACTGGCCTTGAGGCAGGAGGATTGTTTGTACATTTTTATCAGCGCTCTAACCTCTGACAAAACCTCCTGGAATTTGGAGCTCTGGAAGTTACTGTGAAAATTCTGTTAACTATTTCTGACCAAGTGTGGTCAAGAGATTGCGTTTCTTGATACTACCCCTCCAGATGCATCTAATCCTTCTCTCATAATTAATCATAATCTCAGAACAAAGGGTCGTATATTTAAGAAAGAGATGAGGAGGAATTCATTCTCTCATAGGATAGTAAATCTGTGGAATTCTTTACCACAGAGGGCTGTCGAAGCTGGAGTCATTCAGCATATTTAAGGCTGAGATAGATTTTTAATCGGTAAGGGAATCGAGGGTTTAAGGAATAAAAGCAGGAGAATGAGTTGAGGATCATCAAATCAACCATGGGCTCATTAAATGGCAGATCAGACTTGATGGGCTGAATGTGAGTAAGTGGTCGGGTACAGTTACAATGTTTAAAAGACACTTCCGTAAGTAGATGAATAGGAAAGGTACAGAGAGATATGGGCCAGGAGCAGGCAGGTGGGACTAGTTATGTTTAGGATTACGTTTGCCATGGACTGGTTGGACCGAAGGGTCTGTTTCTGTACTGGATGAGGTAAAAACAATGACTGCAGATGCTGGAACCCAGATTCTAGATCAGTGGTGCTGGAAGAGCACAGCAATTCAGGCAGCATCCGAGGACAGGCAAAATCGACGTTTCGGGCAAAAGCCCTTCATCAGGAATAAAGGCAGAGAGCCTGAAGCATGGAGAGATAAGCTAGAGGAGGGGGGGGGTGGGGAGAGAGT
>NC_057748.1:11012138-11042119 GCF_004010195.1 Chiloscyllium plagiosum | reverse complement strand
CTCCCCCCTCTCCTCCCTGACCTATCACCTTCATCTCCTTCCCCACTGACCTATTGTACTCTATGCCACTCTCTCCCCACCCCCACCCTCCTCTAGCTTATCTCTCCACGCTTCAGGCTCTCTGCCTTTATTCCTGATGAAGGGCTTTTGCCCGAAACGTCGATTTTGCCTGTCCTCGGATGCTGCCTGAATTGCTGTGCTCTTCCAGCACCACTGATCTAGAATCTGTACTGGATGACTCTATAACTCTGCTATGTCTTATTGTCCTTAATTTTTTATCAGTGAAGTGTCATCATGGGAAGTTGATGATTTTGTAAATATCTGGCTTTGAATTCCTGTTCCATTGCTGTACACATCTAGGAGAACGTGATGACTGCAGATGCTGGAGAGTCAGAGTCGAAAAATGTGGCGCTGGAAGAGCACAGCAGGTCAGGCAGCATCCGAGGAGCAGGCGAGTCGGACGTTTTAGGCATAAATCCCTCATTAGGAGTGCGTCGACATTTCAGGCATAAGTCCTTCATCAGGAATGTACACATCTAGGCCATTTGGCCCCTCTAGCCATTTCTGTCATTCAATAAAATCGTGACTGTTTTCACAGTTGCTAGCACAGCCATGACTATCAAGAGACAGGTTGATTTTAACCCCTGTCTCACGCTCTTTGCCAAGCACTTTAAGGCTAACTGCTTAGCCATCAACTCCTGATTTTCAGTATACTGCCTTAAAATTACTTTTCAAGCAACCCAATTCATTGGCACCCCTCCTTAAACATTCACTTCCTCCACCATTCACTCAGTAGCAGCAATGTTTACTATCTACAAGGAGCACTGCAGTAACTCCCCATGGATCCTTCAAGTGCACCTTCCAAACCCCTCCAAGCCACAAACCATCCAGGCATGGGACTGAATCACTGGTCCTTGAGAATTGCAGAGTCAAAATTCTGGAACTTCTTTCCTAACTACACTCTGGTAACCATGCACCCACAGACTGCACCAACTCAGCAATGCACCGTCATGTTCTCTTGGGCAATTCGGGAAAAGTGATTAATGCTGGCCCAGCGAGCAAAACTCACATCCCATGAACAACACTATCACACTGTCACGCTAATAACACTTTGCTGCATTGTTCCAGTGAAGCGCAACACAAGCTGAAGGAATAGTACCTCATTTTTCACATAATCTTCAGAACTCAATGTTGACTTCATCAACTTCAGGGAACTACCTTTGCCCTATATTGTGATTATATCTCACACATCACCACCTCCAAGCCACTCCCATGTCTTAATTAAATGAGCTTGCTTTCAGCAAAGCTGACCTAGTTTCAACTATGGACACCTAACACAGACCTGTTTTTCATCGATATCCTTCCTCTGTCACCATTCCCTTTGTCAGCCTCACCAACTGTTCCACTTGCTCCTCTTCCCTCTCTGTCATGTTCCAGCTGGTTTCAGCTTCAAAGAAGTGTCATGTTGGATTTGACTCGTCAATTCTGTTTCTTTCTCCCCAGATGCTGCCAGATCTGCTGAGTTTCTCCAGTATTCACTGTTTTTATTTAATAGACATTTCTGTTCTTTCCGGTAAGTGTAAAAGTTTGAAGGATCCTCAGTCCCTTATTGTTTAATGTTTAACTTTGTTTTCTTTATTTATCTGCTTTGTACCAAGATCCTGTACCTATATACCTTTGGATCGGAGATCGTGCTGTAAGTGGCGACTTGTAAACTTTTCACTGTGTTCAAGTGAGTACATGTAACAGTAAAGTTAAAACAAAAGCAGAAATTTCTGGAAAAGCTCAGCAGGTCAGGCAGCATCTGTGGAAAGAAATCAGAGTTAACGTTTCAGCTCCCATGACCCTTCCTCAGAAGCTAATTCAATACAGTTCAGTTATTGATTATAAGGACTCTTATGATATTGACCCAACATGACAAAAGGGCAGATTTTAAAACATTCTTTCCTGTGATCTGGGCCTCACTGCCAAGGCCAGCGAATGGTGTTGATCATAAAATGTCCTTGAATTGAGTTAGCCATTTCAGAGGGCAGTGAAGAGTCAACCATGTTGCAGTGTTTCTGAAGTCACATGTAGGTCAGTCCAGGTAGGGGCAGCAGATTTCCTTCCCCAAAAGACATTAGTGATGATAAGCAATGATAATTTTATGATCCCCATTCCTGACACTAACTGTCCATTTCAGATTTATTAATTGAGGTTTAATGTACTTTGAAGTGCTCCCATGAGCTTCTCAATTCCCAGTCTAGCATGATAACCATTTTACATGACCATCTGTCCTCAATGGTTAGCTGCCCATTATCACATTGCTGTGGGAGCTTGCAGTGCTCAAAAAGGCTTCCATACTTTTTGCATAACATGGGTGATCACACTTCATCAGTGTTCGAGCACTTTGGGATTTTGAGGGATTATTAAATATATATTTTGTGTTTTTTATCAAAGTTATAAAATACTTCTTTTTCAGCCAAATCTATGTTCCTGCCCACTCATCAATGTGGCTTGAAGCCAATTACCTGTATCCCATTTGCCAGCAATGAAGGGCATGGAAAGAAATCACGGGGCCATTGTGCTGCTCTTGGATAAGGGTCCCAACCCACAACCCCTCCCCACACGGAGGAACAGCAGACTCCATGTAGTCCTGATTATTGGGCTCTGATGTACCCAAGCCCCATACCCATTGTTCCAGGTCCTGGTTAGCATGCATCACTTGGACTCAAAGGTTAGGCTCTGGGCTCAAGCTTAGCATGAATAGGCTAATCTACTAATGGGGTACTGCACTGTTGAAGGTGCCATCTTTTGGATAAACTGAGAGGCCCCCAAGCTGGAGTTTACTAGAGTTATGAGTGACTTGGTTGATCCTGAGAAGACTTGATAGAATGTATATGTTCAGGATGTCTCCTCTGTGGACAAACTAGAGCCTTGCTGGTTAAGAATAGGAGGTCATCGATTTAGGACAGAGATAAGGAGAATTTTTTTTCTCACAGAATGTTGTGAGTCTTTGGAACTCTCTTGCTCAAGAGGGGTGGAAACAGAATCTTTGAATACTTCTAAGATACAGATAGATATTATCAAATGGCAGAGCGGCCCACTCATAGAATCTTTGTCATAGAATCCTTACAGAGTGGAAGCAGGCCAGTCAGCACATTGAGTCCACATCAACTCCACGATGAGAATCCCAACCCCCTCTGCTACCTTTGTAACCCTGCATTTCCCATGGCTACCCACCTAGCCTGCACATCATGGCATGGCCAACTTAGCATGGCCAATCCACCCAACCTGCACATCTTTGGATTGTGGGTGGCAACCAGAAAACCCGAAAGGAACCCATGGGGAGAATGTGCAAACTCCACATAGACAGTCACCTGAGGCTGGAATCGAACCAGGATCCCCGGCGCTGTGAGGCAGCAGTGCTAACCACTGAGCCAACACATTGCCCACTGAAAATCTGTTTGTTTTCATGAAAAAGAGCAGGCAGCAGTTATCCAATATTTATTCTTCAAACATTACCACAAAAATAGATTAATCGGCCATCATCGCATTGCCATTTGTGGGTGTTTGCAATATTCAAATGCCCGCCCTGTCTCCAAGATTACAACAGGGACTGTGCTTCAGTTAAAACACTGTACTGATTGTAAAGTGCTTTGTAATGTCTGGGTGGTTGTGAAAGGCACAATATAAATGCAAATCCTTCTTTTTTTAAGGTAATATCAATCACCTCAGGGACCTCCCTTCAGTCTGTGCCGAGAGTGCTCTTGGCTTGCATCTCATGAAATCTGGTAGGTGTTTGCACAGGGATGAGGCCTCTGGCTAGTAGGAGAAATATGGTAATTCTCGACGTAAGGTCGAAAATATGTTCCACATGGCTCAATGCTTTGTCAGGAAGTGGGTTCCCAGGAATGCCATTGCACTGACCACAGTCTGAAAGGCTCTTTGTAAGGATTCAGATCCCAAAGTCAACATGAAAACAAAAAAAAAACATACCAGCAAATTTCATTCAAATTAAAATGAAAAAGACCCACTCCTTGTGCAGAAGAATGGTAACAAAGTAGAAAGAAATTAAAGATTTAAGTCTTTACAACTTCAGAATGCCCGAAAGCACTTAACAGTGAACAAAGTACTTTGAGGTGACTGTCCTAATGTAGGATATATGGCAGCTAACCTTTACACAGGAAGCTTGCATTAACAACCGGATGAAGTTGCTGCATAATCTGTCTTTTCTGTAATGCTGATTGAGGGATAAATGTTGTCCGGGGCCTTCAGGGAGATTGTTCCATACAGCACAGTGGCCGAGTGGTTAAGGGGATGGGCTAGAAGTCCACTGGGGTTTCCCTGTGCAGGTTCAAGTCCTGCCGACTACGGTTGATTGCTAGCAGTTTTAAGGGGTGGCATGGTGGCTCAGTGGTTAGCACTGCTGCTTCACAGCACCAGCGTCCCAGGTTCAATTCCAGCCTTGGGCGACTGCCTGTGTGGAGTTTGCACATTCTCCCCGTTTCTGGATTAGTGGTGCTGGAAAAGCACAGCAGTTCAGGCAGCATTCTCCCTGTGTCTGCATGGGTTTCCTCTGTGTGCTCCGGTTGCCTCCCACAGTCCAAAGATGTGCAGGTCAGGTGAACTGGCCATGCTAAATTGCCCATAGTGCTAGGTGCATTAGTCAGAGGGAAGTGGGTCTGGGTGGGTTACTCTTCGGAGGGTTGGTGTGGACTGGTTGGGCCGAGTGGCCTGTTTCCACACTGTAGGGAATCTAATCTTCCAAGTAGTGTCCCTGGGATCTTCTACAGTCACTTGAGAGAGAGCACATTGGGCTATGATTCCATGCCGAAAGTGGCTGCTGCATTTACTACAATAATACGTGACTGCACTTTTAAACTTTAAGGAATTAAGGGCTACGGGGAGAGTGCGGGTAAGTGGAGTTGAAATGCCCATCAGCCATGATTGAATGGCGGAGTGGACTCGATGGGCCGAACGGCCTTACTTCCACTCCCGTGTCTTACGGTCTAAACAAGGTCTTCATTAACTGTTAGATACTTTAAAATTTCCAGTGGTTGTGGAAAATGTTATATAAATGCAGCAGTTGGGAGGTCATGTTGCGGCTGTACAGGACATTGGTTAGGTCACTGTTGGAACATTGCGTGCAATTCTGGTCTCCTTCCTATCAGAAGGATGTTGTGAAACTTGAAAAGGTTCAGAAAAGATTTACAAGGATGTTGCCAGGGTTGGAGGATTTGAGCTACAGGGAGAGGCTGAACAGGCTGGGGCTGTTTTCCCTGGAGCGTCGGAGGCTGAGGGGTGACCTTTATAGAGGTTTATAAAATCATGAGGGGCATCGATCAAGTGATTAGACAAGGTCTTTTCCCTTGGATGGGGGAGTCCAGAACTAGAGGGCATAGGTTTAGGGTGAGAGAGGAAAGATATAAAAGAGACATGAGGGACAACTTTTTTACACAGAGGGTGGTGCGTGTATGGAATGAGCTGCCAGAGGAAGTGGTAGAGGCTGGTACAATTACAGCATTTAAAAGGCATCTGGTGGTATATGAATAGGAAGGGTGTAGAGGGGTATGGGCCACGTGCTGGCAAAGGGGACTAGATTAGGTTGGGATATGTGGTCAGCATGGACAAGTTGGACCAAAGGGTCTGTTTCTGTACTATACATCTCTATGATCTAAATCTTTCTTTGTTTCAGGTGCTGGAGTTGCCATACTTAATCAATTCTGCCTCTCTGTGTCTCTGTTCCTCTGTAAGAACCAATTCAAACCAACATTTGAATTGAATTCCCCTCTAATTACTCCCACTTGGTTCAGCATTTGTGGAACTATGTGTTTCCAATGGGAAATGCCTTGGAACATTTTGTATATTAAGATACTACATAAATATATATATAATAACTATGTAGGTGGTCTAGTTAGGAGGTAGCATCCCTGTCTCTGAGCTAGGTGCTCTGGGTACAAAACCAACCCAGAACCCTGTTCGTGAAAGAAAGTGAGTTTTTTTTTTAAACCAAATAGGTTGAGTCCCATTCTGCTAATCCTCCCAACACAAACTAATAGCAGGAGATAAAATATTCCTGACCCGCTGTGTGCTGGAAACAAAACTGGTGCCTCTATCATCATTATCCATCACTCAATGCCTGCAACATGCGCATAAAAACGTATGTTGCTACAGCAATTCAGATTCCTTGTTGGGGGTGGGGGCTGATTGACTCAGTTGCCTAGCACATTGGAGTTGTTTCCCTGTTCTGGCCAAGGGAAGGATTCAGGAGCTGCCTTCTTGCTTTACTCCTGGTGGAAATCAGCAGACTCTGAGTTGGACTTCCCTTCAGGCAGAGTCGCACTAAATATAATCATGAAAACTCTGAACATTAAAGCTGGCAAAAACAAAAATCATCACAAATTTTCAACTGATTCAAGAATACTTGTTACAATTGGGTGAGGAGGAGATGGACCATCTCCTGTCTTTTTAACCTCCTTGCTCTGCTGCAACAATAATTTTTAAATTCTTTTAACACGCAGCTATACTTGCTTCAATGAAACCTTGTTTATTTTTGTAAAAGTAAAGAAGCCAATTACAAGGTTTTCTTAAAGAAAAGAAAGCTAAATTTTAATATTTATTAATCCTAACAAAAATTTTGCATCGAATATACGCCCGAGCATAGGTATGATGTTTAAAAAGGGGAATGTCTAGTCTAAATTTGAAGATCAAGAAAAAGTTTAAACAAAGTATTTAGAATCCTGTAGTGGTAAATTTAATCTGAGACTAGAGTTGTTTAACCAAAGACTTCTGTACGCAGCAGGAGTGAAACTAGTGGTGATCTTGGGGTCCTGGATAAATGCATGTTTCTCTGATTTGCTTTACAATGGATTTTGTCTTACAAGATGCTGAGCGATAAAAAAAAAGGACAGAGAGCACGAGAGACAGAGACAACCAGTCTTCCAGTTCTACTGTTTTGAATTCACCATCCTTCTCTCTGCCCTGCCCAAAAACAGTTGCCTGAAATACAATTCATTCTATTCCCATGTCTGTTTTCATTGGGCATTTTCCCCAGCTGAATAATCTGCAGGCCACTTTTATCTCAATATGTGGATCCACCAGAAAGTTGTAAATTAAACAGGCGATACCAATGTGAGTCACTGGTTTAGTTAGTTCTAATGACATAGGAACAGGCAAATTAAGAGCAGAAGGAAACCATTTGAGCACCATTCAATGACATCATGGCTGATTTTGGAATTCTAAATTCCCATCTAGCTCCAATAATCTTTGATCCCCCTCCCAATAAGAATCGATCTCGCTCCGCCTTAAAAGTATTCAATAACCCTGCGTCCACTGCCTTCTTAAGCAGGGAGTTGCAAAATCACACACTCCACAATAGAAAGAATGTCTCCTCATCTCTGATCTATAGGGTGACCTCGAATTTTTAATTCTAGTTCTGAGTCTTGATATTAATAGTTTCATGAAGTGGCTCAACTTGGTATCAGGTGATCACTCCAGCCACCTTCGTCAGTATCTTTCCTTTTTGAAACAACATTTTACCCCATAAAAGGTCTCTAAGTGTTAAAAATCAGATGACATGTGATAACCCAGACAAGGCCCTAATTAATCACTAATTAATCTCTCTTATGAAGGTCAGGGGAGCCTGAGTTCCCTTTGTAACAGGGCAACAGCCTGCCCAGCTAAAACTCTTCAACTAAGCCCTTTATAAAGCAGACCCAAGACTCCTGTGACATAGTGGTCGTGACCCTGCTTCTGGACTAGGAGTCTGGGTTCAAGTTCCACCTGCTTCAGAGGTGTGTAATAATATTTCTGAACAGGTTGATTAGAAAAAGTCAAACATTGCAGGCCCAGGTGATTTTGGTGGTGGCAGAGTTGCCCATTTGTGTGTGATAGCACACTGGAGTATAAGAAAAGAAATAAAGCAGATCCAGAGATGGGTCTGCAGAACTCACTGTCCTGGGTAGGGCCTGGCCTATGTAGCCCTCAGGTAGTGGCTCTATTTTGGTATTCAACAATGAATGGTGTTCATTTCCAGTCAGCTCTCCTGAGTTATTACTTGACTCTAAATGTTGGTTTCTCAAGTTTGAGAAAAATTCTACAGGGTTACCATGACAAACCAACATTACTTGCAGGAGATTTGCTCTCTGTGAGATTCCATAATTACCTTTTACAATTAATGTCAGACTCTGTTGCTAGAGAGGGGAATGGAAACTAGTATTAATGTTTTACATTGGCACTCTGTTGAGATTCCATGGTAAGAAAGGGTGTAATTCTGCCACGAAAATTATTGCTAGCTTCCACACAACTTTGCTGATCACTGTGTGCCAAGGTATGCATGGCTTAGATGTTTAAATTGGAATTGTCTTTGGTTTGAAGTTCAATATTCTGTTAGCCAAAACCACCAGAAATGATAGAGTTTGAAATAATCCTGTGGTTAACGAGTGAGTAAATATTTTAGAGAATTTATTCTTGACATTGGGCGTTGCTAACAAGGTCAGCATTTATCACCCATCCAAGTTACACTTGAGAATTTCAATACTAGGCCATTTCAGACAGGAGTTGAAAATTACCATAAATCATAGCATATACGTTGACCCTGTGTTAAGAACTGTTCTGGCCCCAAAAATCACATTCATGCATAGACTTAGTAAATAAGTCAGCCCCTCTTTTCAGCCATAATGTGTCATCTACTCTTAAGAGTAGTCAGCTCAAACTTCTCATTCCAAAAATGAAGGTTCTCCTTTCTGGTACCTTATAACAGGGTACAATGCAAGGCTGTGTTGCAAAGGCATTTAAAGCACACCCACTCTTTGTACAGGTCAGGGATAACAACCGCTATCAGTCAGGTCAAAGGAACATAGGAGCAGGAGTAGGCCATTCAGCCCCTCAAGCCTGTCGCGGCTCGTTTTTATACTGTTTGTAAGTCGCACACCACTCCTCCATTTTCGAAGGGGATTTTTGGGTCCTTGAAGGCTAACTTATCCGTAGTTATTTGTAGTAATCACACTGGCATGAGACTGAAAACATACATAAAGTTAGTGAGGATAATACAAGTGTACCAGTTGTGAGTTTCTGAGAATCTTCTGATGCCAGCATTTGTTTTCAGCCATTTTAAAATCAAAACAAATTCAAATATCTCGAATGCTGCTGGGAATGTGAATTCACATTTACAGGTTATTGGTCAATGATCATCGCCACTACACTTTCGTAAGCTCCCATCCAATTTTCTTCTTCTAGTCTATAATTCAATCCATTAAGTACTAAATTGAATCCTGCTTTAGAATGACCTCACATAAAAGCTTCACTGTGATAGAAGCCTTTCAATTCATTAGTCTGGGCTGCACTGGAACTCAAATCCTGAAAGTGAAAGGTTTTTCTGTTAATCCATTCTGTGAAGGACAATTGCAACTGCTTGATGAATGAATTTGAAGTCCTCATCAGTAGAAAACAAAGCTGATCAAGATGAGCTGCACAAACGGCAGTTAAGTCATACACAACTTGAGTATTGCTGAATAAAGACACATTTTATCCAAGCTCTTCATAGAGTCATCCAGCATGGAAACAGACCCTTCAGTCCAACCAGTCCATGCCGAACATAATCCCAAACTAAACTAGTCCCACCTGCCTGCTCCTGGCCCATATCCCTCCAAACCTTTCCTTAATTAAATTACATTCTAAACATTGTAATTGTACCCACATCCACCACTTCCTCAGGAAGTTCATTCCACGTGCGAACCACCCTCTGTGTAAAAAAAAAAAATTGCTTGTCATGTCTTTTTCAAAATCTCTCTCCTCTCACCTTAATAATGTGCTCCTGGTCTTCAAGGTTTGAACTGGCGAAATCAAATCTAGTGGATCTTCATCTGAATCTCTCTTGCCCATAGTCCAATACTACAAGCATGAAAAGGGGGTGCTTTAACTTCTAGTAGTCAGTAGAGTAAAGATTGTATGCACAAGACAATTGAAATTTAGCATTTGTAAATGTTCCACAGGTATTTCTTGTTTCTTCACTAGTGTAGACAAGATGGCTTGAATGGCCTCTTTCTTTGCCACTGTATTTCTACAGGTTTTAATATATTGTGAGTAGGGAAGGAACTAAATCTGTCTTGGACATATGCAGTCCTTGCCAGTTTTGAGAAGATTGGTAGCTCAGGTTGAGGTCGGGATGTAGGTTTGCTCTCTGAGTTGGAAGGTTTGTTTTCAGATGTTTCGTCACCATACTAGGTAACATCTTCAGTGAGCTTCTGCATGAGGCACTGGTGGTGTAGCCCGTTTTCTATTTATATGTTTGGGCTACACCACCAGTGCCTCATGCAGAGGCTCACTGAAGATGTTACCTAGTATGGTGACGAAACGTCTGAAAATGAACCCTCCAGCTCAGCAAGTAAACCTACATCCAATATACAGTTTTGATTTTACTCCATGACACACTTGTAACAGCTCACCCAATTTTATTCTCCATTGTCTTGAGGGTTAGTAGTATATAGAGGACAGAGAAACAGGAAGACAAAAAGTTTTAAATGGCCACTTGGCAGGACAAAACTTGAATATTACTGAAAAAGCAGAGACATGCTTTCCCAACAACTTCTTTGGCAATCATATTCGGATTGATGACCAATCAGCCCTTTCCTCCTGCAGTATAAGTTGTTGTGATGGTCTGAAGTTTGGAGTTCTTGCAAAGCTCATGATGATGGGAGGACAAAATGCTTTGGCAACTTTCTCCTTCAGAAAAATGCAACCCTCGGAGGATTGCATTATTTGAGTAAGGGTGGGAGATATCTGTGTGAAGTCTCCTGCATTCTGACATGATCGATGCGGGTGAGAATAAACATGGTAATTGAGGTACTTGGTGTAGAAGGATGAATGCATATTTAGCTTCTTATCTTGTTGTTAATGCTCTGATTTTTGTTCCTCACTAAGTAAAGGGACTCCATGACCCAATCGAATGGTTTCAAGAATTTGATGAAGTCACTTTCGTGATGACTGAAGTTGTTTGTAAACACACCCATTACATCTAAAAAAAATCAAGAAAGCAAATTTTAAGAAAAAAAAATGAGTGACATACTTTGCAAGCTAATAAATTGTATTTATGACCCAACCCAATTCACAGCCAGTGAATCCCTCATGAAATATTACAATGTTGGCTAACACTGCAGCGAATTTCCGTACATCAAGCTCCCACAAAGAAATGACCTGATAATCATTTCTTTACTGATGATGGTTGAGAAATAGTGTTGGAGGATCTTTGAATATTGTCCTTTGAAATATTTTGCATCCACCTGAGAGGGCAAATAGGGACCCAGGTTTAACATCTTAGCTAAAAGATGACACCTGTCATTATGCTGCACTCTCCTCGTAACGGCATTGATGTGTCTGTCCTGTGTTACACTCTTGAGTTTCTAAAGTGGTGCTTGAACCACAACCTTGTGGCCTAGAAGTGTGAGTTTCATCACTAAGTCAAGCTGACACCTACACAGCTCACTGGGCACAGAAAGTCCGCCCATAACACACGTAAGGAATGAGAGTGCCTCCTTCAGTGTTATCTGATAAGCATAGCACTGTTCAAAGTACTTTTCCTGTCAGTTATCAGATAACCAAAATGTCTAGCTACATTCAACATATTCACTGTTAACTTACAATGACCCTTAAATGCTGAGAACTTTTAAAGACAATAATATCCAACTATTGAATATTATTGGTGGAATGAACTAACTCATGAGTTAAGCTCAGTTAGGTTAAAATAAATGAAAACTTATCATAGTCTATAAACTCTCCTACAGACTCTGCGCATATGTATCTATCTGTATGTATATGTGTATGTCTTTGTACATCTGTGCATCTGTGTGTATATGTATGCATGTCTGTATGCATATGTGTAATGTGTATAGATGTGTGGTGTGTATATGTGTGTGAGTACATGTTTATGACTATGTGCATAGGTATGCATTTGCATGTCTGTCATTCTGTCTTTATACAATTGTGTGCATGCATGTCATATGTATGTTTGTGTGTGTGTAAATGTGTATGTGTGCATGTTTGTGTGAGGTGCGTGTGTAAATGTATGTGTCTGTGTGCATATGTGTGTGTGTGTCTTACCTGTTAATGTGAATGTTTGTGTGCATGTATGTGTGTCTCTGGTCAGCTGATTTACATATTATTATGAAGGACACAACCTGATCAAAAATCTTTAGCATCATTGACATTATTTTATAATCTGGATTGTGACCAATTACTGTCTAGTTGTTTGGCAGGAATTTTGAATGAGGAATGTATATTGCAGGGTCGGATTGAGTATACCTTTAATCTAAGCATGGAAATCTATTCTTCACTTTGTTTATGGCTCCCACGTTTTGACAGAGATGTCATCAGCCAATCCCAGCGTACGAAAAGGAGACCAGCCTCCAGCAAAGAGATGAGGTGGACAGGGAGGAATACAGAGAGAGGCAGAAGGATACAATTCCCACAGGCTGAGGTTACTTCGAAAGTCCCACCTTCTCACCCCTCACCTGAGAGATGGTGACTCTCAGGTTAATACCACCAACAGTCTGATGAGAGAGCAGCCATCTAGGATGATGGTGCCTTTACCTTTACCTATTTAAATCACTACAATGGGTGTCCCCAACATTGCTGCTTGATGCTGAGTTGCAGAACTTTGACCCTGTTGCAAGGGAGGAACAGCAGTGATACATTTCTGACTGAGGAGGATATCCTGTGCAATTTGTTTTTAAAGTATATTCATTCACAGAATGTGGATGTCAGCATTTATTACCAACCCCTAATTGTCCAGAGCCAACCATATTGCTGTGGGTCTGGAGTCACATGTAGGCCAAATCAAGTATGGACAGCAGTTTCTTTCCCTCAAAGACATTCGTGAACCAGTTGGGTTTTCCAATAATTGATGATTGCTACACGGTCATCACTAGATTTCCAATTACAGATTTTTTGATTTACTAAATTCATACACCACTATTTGCCAGGTGGGATTTGAACACGTGCCCCCAGAACATTACCTCTGAACATTACGCCCAGAACATTATACTCTGGCTTAATAGTCGAGCAATAGGGCATTGCCTGCCCCACCTGCAACTACATTGATTCCTGGTTCATCACCATCTTCAGTTTGAAATGTTTATGCTTGCATTTGAATCCATCTATAGCCTGGCCCCTCTCTATTCTGGCGCCTGACCCTCTGAAGTATCTGAGCTTCTCATATTGTGCCCTTGTGAGTGGCATTCCCAAAAACCTGTGCAGTCACTTGGAGGTTGCATACATGCTGATTGGCATGCCAACATATTGGTGGCCAGTTCCCATCAACTAGGGCCACACCATTAGATATCAAGAGCATAAACTCAGTAATCCCCTCTGTTACTACTTTATTTTCCTCCTTTAGTTATTCTTTATAATTTAGCTCTTTGACCAGGATTTTGACTGTATACTCTGATATCATCTTTTATGATTTAGTGTCATTTTTTTTTACCATACTCCTATCAACAGCTTTGGGTTATTTTGCTACACTAAAGGTAATATATTAATAATCATTGTTATTGGGGAACTAGCAGGTGATGATGCTCCTACATGTATCCACAGCCCTTGTCATTCAAGATGGTTAAGGTCACAGGTTTGGAAGGTGCTGTCAATTGAGCCTTGGTGAGTAGGTGGTACACAATGCAATCACGTCATGGAGGGAATGATTACTTAAGGTGGTGGATGGGGTGTCGATCAAACTGACTGCTTGGTTCTGGATGTCGTTAAGCTTTCTGAATGTTGATGAGAGCACCACAGGCCATTGTAGGCAATTGCAGAGTGTTCTGTGACACTCTAGACTTGTATCTTGCAGGTGGTGGACAGGCTTTGAGGAGTCTCAAGGGGTGAGCCCAACATTGCAGAATTTCCGGTTTGCTCCAATAGCCTTGCTACTTATAAAGTTTAAATTCTGCCTAACTACAATGTCTGATTGTCATGATTTGGAGGTGCCAGTGTTGGACTGGGGTGTACAAAGTTAAAAATCACATAACACCAGGTTATAGTCCAACAAGTTTGATTGGAAGCACTAGCTTTTGGAGCGCTGTTCCTTCATCAGGTGGTTGTGGAGTATAAGACCGTAGGACACAGAATTTATAGCATAAGTTTACAGTGTGATGTAACTGAAATTATATATCCCAGAAATCCCAGAACTTAAAGTCACATTCTCAAGTGAACTTTAACAACAGGTGCGATGTTGACCCAGATAATGCAATGAAGGTGTGAGGTGCCCTGTGTGAGGCTGTCTGTGCTTCAATGTTCAGACTGATTCTAATCTAAAAAAGGGGTTTACAGAATCTTACATGGATTCATGCAGTTTTTGAGCAAAATAAAACGTTAATTCTGCAAGTGCAAATTCACCCCACAAACCTATATGTGTGTGTGTGTTGGAGGGAGGTGGGAGGGGAGGGGGAATTGGAGGCCAGAACTGAAACCAACATGCCCATTCTAAAAGATGAGAGACTTCACAAACAATCCAAGTATTTTCAATATATAATTTCAGTTGTAACTTTATTATCACTGTGCGCTTTTTGTTAATAAATCTGGCAATAGAACCTAAATAACAATAAAACGAATATTTTTCTATTTCCTTCCAAAACTTTAAAAGAGTCCAGAACATAACTGAATTAACTCCACAGAGGACGTTATCCTGTCACCAGGTTACCCTTTATTTACACGTGGAGAGTACATAATACTGATCCAGCTCCATCAGAGCCAGCTCTCAGAGTGACACTCGGACACTCCTGTTTTTTTCAGGTTTCCCTCCAAAACACAGAAACCAAAAGCAGCAGTACACACTGGATGTGGGTAGATATGATTCCCTACAGTATGGAAACAGACCCTTCAGCCCAACAAGTCCACACTGACCCTCCAAAGAATAACCCATCCTGACCCCTACCTTATATTTACCCCTGAACGCTATGGGCAATTTAGCATGGCCAATTCACCTGTTTATGTCTGTCAGCTAGGGCCCCAATCTGAGAACTCATATTCAATGAAGCCCACCTGGCTGACCTCATTACAATCACTACAATAATAAGTGCAGAAATTAAATAGCAATGTTTTTCTGTTCAATTCTTGGTCCCACAAATAATGAGCATTGTCCAACATGGCCAAAGCCAAGAAAAGTATGTGCTGTGAAATTCTGTAAGATTTAACACAGGCACAGATCAATACTGCACCAGTCAGAATATGTATTACATTATTCCAAATGTATATTCAGGTTTCATTCCTTGATAGAGCATCCACCTCTTGCAAGTACCCCTCCAAGCCACTCACCATCCTGACTTGGAAATATATCATCGTTCTTTCACTGTTTCTGGGTAAGAATCTGAGAACTCCCTTCCTAACATCATTTGTGGGTCAAACTACAGCACACAGACTGCAGTGGCGCAAAAAGGCAAATAGCAATAGACAATAAACATTGGCAGGCAGCAATGTCCACATCCTATGAGTGAATTTAAGAAAAGAGTTATCTAGTTTAGCTGCTGTTCACATAAAACATGAGGATATAATCTCAAAACATGACAATTGCTTTCAGCATAGAGTCATAGAGATGTACAGCAATAGACCAGTGAGCCTGACATTGGTGATGGGCAAGTTGTTGGAGGGAATTCTGAGGGACAGGATGTACATGTATTTGGAAAGGCAAGGTCTGATTAGGGATAGTCAACATGGCTTTGTGCGTGGGAAATCATGTCTCACAAACTTGATTGACTTTTTTGAGGAAGTAACAAAGAGGACTGATGGGTGCAGAGAGGTAGATGTGATCCATATGGACTTCAGTAAGGCGTTCGACAAGGTTCCCCATGGGAGACTGATTAGCAAGGTTAGATCTCACGGAATACGGGAGAACTAGCCATTTGGATACAGAAATGTCTCAAAGGGAGAAGACAGACGGTGGTGGTGGAGGGTTGTTTTTCAGACTGGAATCCTGTGATCAGTGAAGTGCCACAAGGATCGGTGCTGGGTCCTCTACTTTTTGTCATTTACATAAATGATTTGGATGCTAGCATAAGAGGTACAGTTAGCAAGTTTGCAGATGACACCAAAATTGGAGGTGTAGTGGACAATGAAGAGGGTTACCTCAGATTATAACAGGATCTTGACCAGATGGGCCAATGGGCAGAGAAGTGGCAGATGGAGTTTTATTCAGATAAATGCGAGGTGCTGCATTTTGGGAAAGCAAACTTTAGCAGGACACTTAATGGTAAAGTCCTAGGGAGTGTTGCTGAACAAAGAGACCTTGGAATGCAGGTTCATAGCTCCTTGAAAGTGGAGCCGCAGGTAGATAGGATAGTGAAGAAGGCGATTGGTATGCTTTCTTTTATTGGTCAGAGTATTGAGTACAGGAGTTGGGAGGTCGTGTTGCGGCTGTACAGGACATTGGTTAGAATGTTGGAATATTGCGTGCAATTATGGTCTCTTTCCTATTGGAAAGATGTTGTGAAACATGAAAGCGTTCAGAAAAGATTTACAAGGATGTTGCCAGGGTTGGAGGATCTGAGCTATAGGGACAGGCTGAACAGGAAGGGACTGTTTTCCCTGGAGTATCAGAGGCTGAGGGGTGACCTTATAGAGGTTTATAAAATCATGAGGGGCATGGATAGGGTAAATAGACAAAGTCTTTTCCCTGGGGTCGGGGAGTCCAGAACTAGAGGGCGTAGGTTTAGGGTGAGAGTGGAAAGATATAAAAGAGACCTAAGGGGCAACATTTTCATACAGAGGGTGGTACATGTATGGAATGAGCTGCCAGAGGAAGTGGTGGGGGCTGCTACAATTGCAACATTTCAAAGGCATTTGGATGGGTATATGAATAGGAAGGGTTTGGAGGGAGATGGGCTGTGTGCTGGCAGGTGGGACTAGATTGGGTTGGGATATCTGGTCGGCATGGACAGGTTGGACCAAAGGGTCTGTTTCCATGCTGTACATTAATGCATCTTTCTGAAGGACACATAGGGGTGGGGCAAGAGACATTGGTTGCGCTCAAATTTTAAGAACAAATTTGAAAACTGGTGCTTTTGGAAAGGACTCACTCAAATTTTCACCCAGCGACAATAACTGAGGAAACTGGTCACAGTTTCTGATCCCCATAGCTGTCCTAATGCAACAGTGTGACCCCACACAAAAACAGCAGGGTGTTTGGCTCTGATGGATCAGCATGCTATCCTGCCAAAGTTCAGGAAACAAGGCCACATTTGGAATAGTGCACACACTTCTTATCCGTCTATCAAAAAATGGACATAGACATGCTGGTGAAACTGCAAAAAAGATGTATCAAGGATGACACTGGGGCAGAGATACTTTGGCTGTCAGGAATAATTGAACAGGTTGGAGCTTCTTTACTTTGGAAAAAAGACTTCGAGTTAACCTGACAGCTTCCATTAAAACTATGACTGGATTGGCTGCTTTCAACATGAAGGGAATGGGCCCATTCGTTGGAGAATCTGAAACGAGGTGCTATATATACAAGATTGTCACTCCACAGGACTTTCTTTACTTGGAGAGCAGTTAGAATATAAAGCCACAAGAAGTGGTTGAGGTGAAATGGCATAGATGATTTCAAAAGAAAACCAGGCCAGCACATTAAGAAACAGGAACAATATGGGGGCAGTGAGCACTTGGGTGGAGTGCACAACACCATCACTGGTGAGTTTGGATAATTGGCCTCTTTCTGTGCCACATGTTCTGGGTACCTGGGCTGGAGATTCAAATGGCATGTGGAACCTATAAAATCATAACGCCGTTATGGGCCATCTCATGTGATGTTGCTATGATACAGTCCATCCAGGCCAAGTCCAGGTTAGATGCAGAAAAATTGTTTCCCCTTGTAGGAGTATCTAGGATAAGAGGTCATAATCTCAGAATAACAGGTGCACATTTAAGACAAAGATGAAGAGCAATTTATTCTCTCAGAGCGGGGGTTAATCTGTGGAATTCCTTACTACAATGGTGTGTTAAGGCCAGCTCATTAAGTATATTCAAGAAGGCAGCCTGGTGGCTCATTGCTTCACACTGCTGCCTCACAGCGCTGGGGACCCAGGTTCGATTCCCACCTTGGGTGACCGCCTGGGTGGAGTTTGCACATGCTCCCTGGGTGGGTTTCCTCCGAGTGCTCCGGTTTCCTCCCATCATCCAAAAATGTGGGGGTTAGGTAGATTGGATACACTAAATTGCTCATGGTGTTCAGGGATGTGCAGGCTTGGTAGGTTAGCCATGGGAAATGCAGAGTTACGGGTTTTGGATGTAATGGTTTTCAGAGGGTCAGTTCTCAATAGGCTGAATGGTCTGCTTCCACACTGTGGGGATTCTATAAATAAGACTGACAGATTTCCAATCGGTAAGGGAATCAAGGATTATGAGGAAAAGTCAGGAAAGTGGAGTTAAGGATTATCAGATCAGCCACGATCTCATTTGAATGGCAGAGCAGATTCGGTGGGTTGAATGGCCTGGTTCTGCTCCTACGTCTTATGGTCTTAAGTTTCTGTGACAATGTACACTTTTACCTTCATGTGTAGTTTGGAGCAATGGAGAATGAAGATAGAGGCTCCAAAATCTTTTCCATCACGTGGCCAACCAAGACTCTATTATTCTTAGTACCCACCGCTGCTGTGTGTGGGAAGTATTTGCTTGTTGATATTCAACTTGTTTGGGTGCGTTATGAACACATCCTCCTTACCTGGTCTAGCCTTGTGTGACTCCAGACCTCCAGATTCTCAACTGCCCTCTGGGCAATCAGAAATAGGCGATAAATACCGTCCTAGTCAGCAATGCCCACTTCCCGTGAACAAATATTTTAAAGAGGTCCTGGAATGGGACGTGAAGCTAGTGCTTTAGGCTCAGAGGTAGGATCACTACCCACTGCATCACAAGATGCAACAAGAGGGAAGGAGTGAACAAAAGGTATTGTCCACACAGAAAAAGTTTGCTTAGACTAAAAAAGGAATTCCTGCTTCACGGAACCGATGATAAAGGGTAACTATTCCTGGGAGAGCGTGAACCTTTGTATGCCTTGATAATTAAAAATAAGCCTAAAAGCTTAGCGGACGTGTACCAATGGAATGTAAGTCTCGACTGGACTGCATCAGCAGTGGTGCATGAATGAACAGGGACAGGCTGATTTAGGCCAGTGCTGATGCGTGTACTATGTAGCAGGATCTTCAACTGTACTCTTGTGACTTAGCAGTTGGATTGAAGGTCAACTGCTAAACATTCTTGAGGTAAGTATGTTTCTGGTTTTGCTCCTGTCATCAATTAAAAACTCTTTCTAGCATCCGTCAGCAGTGGCAGAATTGCGAGTTTCATGAGAACTCCTAACTTTAAATTAATCTGATGTGTCCAATTATTTACTTGCCAGGCTTGATGTTTACCAGCTTGAAGAATCAATGATGTAGAAGATCCCTCTAGTACGTCAGCCTCAGTGGCTGTTCCTCATGTGTGAGACAGTGAGAGTAAATGTACCATTAAACCATTGACTTGCTCAAGGCCGTAGAGATCTTTCCATTCACTTGAGGTGATGGGCATCCAGAAAATCCAATGTCAACAGGGGAGCTTCATATGGCGCATGTTTAGTTAATGAGTTGAGAAGCGGGGTCTGCCACAGTGTCACGTATGAAGTAGTTATCAAGAGTTGTCGTAGCCAAGATGTTATGCCTCTGCTTGTCATGGTGATCATAGAAATATAGAATCCGTCCAGCATGGAAACAGGCCATTTGGCCCAGACTGAGCCTCTGAAGAGGGTCAAACCCACCCAAACCCATTCTCCTAACCTATTATTCTACATTTACCCCTGATCAATTCACCTAATCTATACATCCCTGAACACTATGGGCAATTTAGCATGGCCAATTCACCCAATTTGCACATCTTTGGATTGTGAGAGGAAACTGGAGCACATGTGGGAAACCCACACAGAGATGAGCAGAATGTGCAAATGCCACACATTCACCGGAGGCTGGAATCAAACTCAGGTCCCTTGCGCTATGAGGCAGCAGTGCTAACCACCGAGCCACCGTGCCATCCCTGCAAGCCAGCCCATAGATGACGCCACCATTTGCTCCTCAAGCCTTTCAACTATGGATCTGAGTAACCTCCAGAGACTTTACTGGGCAACACACACACCAACCGAGTCTTAACAGAAGTGTGACATTCTGAAGAAGAGTCATATCAGACTTGAAACGTGAACTCTGTTTCTCTCTCCAAAGATGCTGCTGAGCTTTTACAGCTCTGTTTCAGGTTTCCAGTATTGCTGCAATTTGCCTTTGTTCTTCACATCTGAGTTACTCATGGAGAGGGCAATCTCCATCCATTGTTCCAGTAACCCCTTTATTGTGAGTGGGTTAACAATTCTTTATGGCAGCAGCAAGAAGACAGGAAGATGAATAAAACTAAATATTTGTCACGGCAATAAGTGGCTATGCTTAATATTTAGCTGACATGCAAACGTTCTTATAATTATTAATGCTTTATCCTGTTACGGAGACTTTGCCATTAACCTTCAGCTGCTTAAATTAACTTAAGGATAGTTTATATGTGTGTACAGTGCCCATAATGAAGCGAAGGGGGAAGCCTGCAATTTTTAATCATGCACTTTAGTAAGATTTATCAGTGAGGCTGCTCTATTAACGGTGAGAAATCGCAGCACTCCTGGGCTGGCTGAAGCCTTAAATCACTTTAATTGTAAATAGTGTGACAGGATCCAGAGTCTGTAGCTGCACAGGAACTGACTCTGGAGTGTGTTGCTCTCTTTCTCTCTTGTTCTCCGTGGGAACCAAGCTCTTCTCTGGGCAAACAACCATCTCGCAAACTTCTTTTTACAGTGCAGCTGCAAACCTTCAGAGGATTTTTGATAAACTTTCTGACTGGAGTTGTTGGCGTGTGATGCTGTCTCATCATTTTCCAAGTTCTGAACAGACCTCTGGTATCGTGAGACAAAGCAGAAAAAAAAGGCCATTTGGCCTGTTGTGTCTATGCAATCCCTGGGTTGGGGGAGTCCAGAACTAGAGGGCATAGTTTAGGGTGAGAGGGGAAAGATATAAAAGGGACCTACGGGGCAACGTTTTCACACAGAGGGTGGTACGTGTATGGAATGAGCTGCCAGAAGATGTGGTGGAGGCTGGTACAATTGCAACATTTAAAAGCCATTTGGATGGGTATATGAAAAGGAAGGGCTTGGAGGGATATGGGCCGAATACTGGCAGGTGGGACTAGATTGGGTTGGGATATCTGATCGGCATGGACGGGTTGGACTGAAAGGTCTGTTTTCATGCTGTACATCTCTATGACTCTATGACTCCAAGAGCTCTCCAATCATTTTGTTTTTCCCTCATCGTTGACATGCAATTTTTTTTCTTCCTTCGTGTAGTTATCCAATACAGGTAATTCTCCTATAACGCCGTAGTTGCGTTCCAGCAAAGCTTTGCTTAATAGAAAATCATTTATTGGAAATAATGGGACCTATGGGAAAAGTGGGGTCAGGAGCAGACCTGCATAAAATATCACTCACAATCACTCAAAAGTCATGCAAAAGTCTAATGCAGAGTGCAGCACAGCCTGAATGAAGGTTGAAATCATATTTATTAATGAAACAAAAGTAAATTTAACACAATACATTTTTAGAAATGTAAGAAAGCTGCTCTTTATGTAGCACCTCTCACAGAAAGCTGCCCTGATGGCAGCTGACTTTGGTGCATTGGCATGAAGACAGGTACTGACATCGCCCATGGACAGAATGGTGTGAAGACTTTGGTGCTGATGTTGGTGCATGCGCAGAATGGCACAAAGACTGGCACCAACATTGCCCATGTGCAGAACAGGGCGGGCACCGGCTCATGCACTGAAGGAAGCCCGCAAACCAATCCCTGCTGGAATCGGGCTGTTGTGAACGGAGGTAAGCATTCTCGAAAATACCATTTCTGAATTCTTATAGCTAAATCATGCAGCTGAAAAGCACTTTATCCCAGAACAACCTGTATCGTTTGGAAAATTACTAATGAATCTGCTTGCTACAACCTTTCAAGTGCTGTAGCCGAAAGTGCCTTCCAAACCTCCAGTGAGGTACTTGATTGGCAGACCATCCAGTGCCTTCAACATTCACTTACACCATCACCGACACTCAGTGGTAGCAGTTGTACATCTACAAGATGCACTGAAACAATTCACTGGCAGCACCTTCCAAACCCACAAGCTCAAAGGCGGCAGATATACAGGAACACCACAGGTTTTCCTTCAAGCCACTCACGATCCTGATTTAGAAATATATCACCACTCCTTCAGTGTCACCGGGTCAAAATCCCAAAACTCCTTCTTTTCAAGCACTATGTGATAAAGTTCAAAAGGACAGCTCACTACAACGTTCTCAAAAGAATGAGAAATGCATCATGAATGCTGGGCTTGCGAGCCATACTCATAACCCAAGAATGTATTAAAAATTCCACAATTGTGGCAGCAAGGTTCATGAAAAAAAAATCTTTCCTCATTTCCCCATTGGTTCCTTTGCCAATTATCTCTAATCCGTGTCCTCTGGTTATCTTCCTGTCTGCCAGTGTATATAATTCCTTCTTATTTAAAGTTTGTGAGAAGATTTGTAACTCGGGTGCTCGTTGTTGTGTTCTTTTCGCCGAGCTGGGAATTTGTGTTGCAGACGTTTCATCCCCTGTCTAGGTGACATCCTCAGTGCTTGGGAGCCTCCTGTGAAGCACTTCTGTGATGTTCCCTCCGGCATTTATAATGGTTTGTCTCTGCCGCTTCTGGTTGTCAGTTCCAGCTGTCCGCTGCAGTGGCCGGTACATTGGGTTCAGGTCGATGTGTTTGTTGATAGAATCTGTGGATGAGTGCCATGCCTCTAGGAATTCCCTGGCTGTTCTCTGTTTGGCTTGTCCTATAATAGTAGTGTTGTCCCAGTCGAACTCATGTTGCTTGTCATCTGCGTGTGTGGTTATTAAGGATAGCTGGTCCTTTTTATTTACTCTACCAAAACCGTGCATTACTTTGAACTCTTTGATCAAAAGCAATTCTTAAACAGCTCTGCCCTAAAGAGAAAAACCTTAGCTTCAGTAATGACCCTAATTACCCATCCAGTCTCCACTGTCTCCAGAAAGCAGCCCATTGGTGTTGCTTTGGAGATGAATGTCAGCAGCGTGGTCTCCACTGGTTGCACACTCTGGTGCTGGTGGCTGCAAATTGTAAGCATATCGCCTTCCCCCTGCAGGGATATCTTGGAGTGTTTAGAAGATGAAGAGGTTCAGGCATCAGATCAGAGAGTTAAAAGAGAGCAAACATTCTCACTGCAGAAACAAGGGCAGATGTAAGTCTCAAGCCTGGGTTGCCATTCAGTAAGACCATTGCTGATCAACCATTAACCAGGTTCCGACACTATGCAATATCCCATTCGCCTCCTGTCCAAAAATTCAATGATCTTAGACAATGACTGGACATCTACAATCCTCTGGGGTGAAAAATTCCAAACTTTCACAAGTTCACTTTTGAGTGAACGAGAAGATTTTAGATTTTTAGGAGATTTCTGCAACAAAGGGGCTGAACAGACAAGATACAGGGAGGATGTTCCCACTGAGTCATAGAGATGTACATTACTGAAATTCATCCATGCCGAGCAGATATCCTAAATTAATCTAGTCCCATTTGCCAGCATTTGGCCCATATCCCTCTCAACCCATTGTTTCATGTACCCATACAGATGCCTTTTAAACGCTGTAATTGCGCCAGCCTCCACCACCTCCTCTGGCAGCTCATTCCATACACTCACCATCCTCTGTGTGATAAAGTTGTTCCAGTCCAGAAAGAGGGGCCACAGTCTTAGGATATAGGGAAGGCTGCGATGAGGTAAGATTTCTTCACTCAAAAGGGAGTGAACATACAGATTTCTATACCACAGAAAGTTGTGGAGGCCAAGTCACTGAATGTATTTAAGAAAAGCATTGGTAGTTTTGTCAATTTTAAAGACATTAAAGGTGTGGGAAGAAAAATGAAATATGGCATTTAGTTAGTGGATCTGTCATGATCATGTTGAATGGAAGACCTGGCTTGATAGGCCAAATGGCATATACCTGCTCATAGGTTTACGTTTAAAAGATATGTAGATGGAGGACAAAGATATAGAGTCATACATCACGGAAGCAGACCCTTCGGTCAAACCAATCCATGCCAACCAGGTATCACAAACGTAACTAGCCCCCTTTGCCTGTGTTTGGAACCTTTCCTATCGACAGTCCTGTCCAACTGCTCTTTAAATGTTGTAATTCACTTGCGTCGATCCCTTCCTCTGGCAGCTCATTCCATACATGCACCACCCTCTGTGTGAAAATATTGCCGCTCAGGTCCCTTTCAAATATTTCCCCTGCATTTGTATAGCTTCTTTCACATCCTCAGGAACATTGTAAAGGTGCTTCAAAGCCAGTAGTGGAGTTACTGTTGGGATGTAGACAAACATTATAGCTGAATCATGCATAGCAAACTCCCACATGGAAGGTCAGTTGCCTGTGGCCATGTCAGTTGTCGGATAGATGTTTGCCCAAGAGAACTGTGCCGCACTTCACATAATACCATGGGATCCTTTACAACCAATGGAATTACACGCCCAAGTTTTAGAACTGTCATCGTAAAGGCAAGAACCTCCAATGGTGCAGATCAATCATCAATGGCAGAATTAAGAAGAATTTGATTCTCACAGATGATCGCAAGTTTTGGAACTCTCTTCCTTAAAGAACAGTGCAAGCAGAGTATTTGAGGGCAGAGGTCAATAGATCCTTGACATGGAATGGGGTGAAAGGTTATCAGAGGTGGATAGAGTAATCAGATCAGCCATGATCTTATTGAATGTGTGACAGGATCGCAAGGCCGAGTGGTCTATTCCTGCTCCTAATCTGCAGGCCCAAAAGCCCTTCATTGGCCGTAAAACATTTTGTGAGGCTGTGAAAGGTACGACATAAATGCAGCTTATTTTACTCGTCAGACAAATGAATTCCTTTCTCATCCATAATGTGGGGGTGCAGACTGCTGAATAAATTTAAATCACTCTGCTGATTCATTTACAAAATATATTCAATTGTGTGGGCTACAACTAATTTAGCCTCAGCCTCCATCGCTGCAAACTCTCCATACATTGTACCCTTGTCTCAGCATTTCTCTCTCTCTCTCTCTGAAAGGCACAGGTGCAAGAATCTGTGGCATTTTGAAGAAACATTCTTGTCAAATCTTGCTTGGGAATCTCTGCTTGAATGGACAGTGGCAGCAAGTTCAATAATAACTTAAAAAGTTGGAGGATTTCTAAAACTAAAATATTTACAGGACTGTGAGGAAGGGATAGTGTGACTAGTTGGAGACTTCCACTGAAGAGCCAGTACAAGCACAATGAACCAAATGGCTGCATTCCTGGCTGCATCATTCTATGGTCTGTTTATTTTTTGAAGATGTGGAGGAATTTCTTCAGCTGGAAGGTAGTGAACCTGTGGAACTCATTGCCACAGAAGGCTACGAAAGCCAAGTCATTAAGCGTATTTAAGACAGATCTTAATTAGTAATGGAATCAAATGTTACGGGGAGAAGGCAAGAGAACAAGATCGAGAAACGTATCAGCCATGATCAAATGGTGGAGCAGACTCGATGGGCTGAATGGCCTAACTCTGCTCCTCTATCATATGGTATTCTGGATGGAAGGCAGCTGGACAAAACATGAACATGATACAGAAAGATAGATTAAAAGACAAAATATTCAAGAAACACCAATTCATCAAGTCACAGCTGTGTGGTAACATCACCAGAGTAGGAATATGAATTCAAATCGCACGGCTAGCACCTGGTGGAATTTAAATTCAATTAATAAAATCTGCAAAAACTGAACTATTGTCAGTAAAAATGTCCACAAAATCATCATCCATTGTTGTTAAAAACCCATCTGGTTCACTAATGCCCTTCGGTTGAGGAAAGCTGCCGTCCTCACCCGGTCTGGGCTAAATGTGACTCCAGGCCTGCAGCAATGTGGCTGACTTTTTACTGCCTTCTGAAATAGCCAAAGCCACTGAGTTCAATTAGGTATGAGAAATAAAGTCTGGCCTCGCCAGTGACACCCACATCCCCTGAAAGAAATGGCTTGAGAAGGTGAGTGAGTTTGTGGGCGAGTCTAAGGAGGCACTGTTTTAAAATGGACAATTGCCCTTTTAGGGCAGACATGAAGTTTTTTTTAAATTTTCTGAAGGCTGTGTGATTCTGGAACTCTCTGCTTCAAAAGGCAAGGTTGTTAAAAAAGATAAAGTGAAAGTATGTAGTGAATAGTGCTGAACATCGTGCAATCATCAGCAAGCATCCTATTTCTGATGGACAGAAGGTCATTGGTGAAGCAACTGAAGATGTTGGGCCTAGGACACTGTCCTGAGGAACTCGTGCAGAGATGTCCTGGAGCTGAGATGACTGGCCTCCAACATTCACAACCATCTTTCTATTTCTGAGGAAATGTCACTGGACCTAAAATATCAATTCTGATTTCTCTCCATAATGTCACTGAGTTTTTCTAGCAATTTCTGTTTTTGTACTTTATTCCTACATGCCAGATATGACTGCAACCTGTGGAGAGTTGGCTTCTGATACCCATGGATTCCAACTTTGCGAGGGCTCCTTGATGTCACATTGGGTCAAACTCTCATCTCACCTCAGAATTCAGAACTTTTGACCACACTTAAACCAAGGCTGTAATGAGTTCAGAGGCTGAGTGGCCATGGCAGAACACAAACTGGGTTAGGGATGACAGTCTATATTCTTGATCCAAATAAAGGTAAAGGGAAGTGAGAGAGTGTGAAATGTGAGATATCTATTTTACGAATAAGATAAAAAGGTTGAGATAAAGAGAGGTGCATGCCTGAATAAATTCCTAAATTACATAAATGTATTCAGTGACTTGCATCCCACACAAGTGCTGTAATTATAATTTTCAATGTGTAATTCAGTAGTGAGAATGCATCTGTTCCCAGCAGTTAGTGCAGAGGCGGTTTGCCAGTATTATAATATTTATTCCTATTTGTGTAAATACTTCATCGTAAGAAGACAAAGACAAGAGCAATGTTAATAAAAAAGGAACAAGCATTTGAATGAGGCTCTAAGGGGGTTCTTAAAACTCTTACTTCAGTTGAATGAGTGATCACATCAATGAGGATTGCCTTTTATACTATTGACTTCAAGCGCTGTGTATTCAGATTCTACTCCAAAGATATTATAGAATCCCTACAGTGTGGAAGCAGGCCATTCAGCCCATTGGGTTCACACCGACTCTCCGAACAGCATCACACCCAGAAACATGCCCCTACCCTGTCCCTGTAACCCTGCATTTCCAATGGCTAATGCACCTAATCTGTACATCCCTGGACATCATAGGCAATTTAGCATGGCCAATCCACCTAACCTGTACATCCCTGGACACCATCGGCAATTTAGCATGGACAATCCACCTAACCTGTACATCCCTGGACACCATGGGCAATTTAGCATGGCCAATCCACCTAACCTGTACATCCCTGGACACCATGAGCAATTTAGCATGGCCAATCCACCTAACCTGTACATCCCTGGACACCATGGGCAATTTAGCATGGCCAATCCACCTAACCTGTACATCCCTGGACGCCATGAGCAATTTAGCATGGCCAATCCACCTAACCTGTACATCCCTGGACGCCATGGGCAATTTAGCACGGCCAATCCACCTAACCTGTACATCCCTGGACACCATCGGCAATTTAGCATGGCCAATCCACCTAACCTGTACATCCCTGGACACCATGGTCAATTTAGCATAGCCAATCCACCTAACCTGTACATCCCTGGACACCATCGGCAATTTAGCATGGCCAAACCACCTAACCTGTACATCCCTGGACACCATCGGCAATTTAGCATGGCCAATCCACCTAACCTGTACATCCCTGGACACCATCGGCAATTTAGCATGGCCAATCCACCTAACCTGTACATCCCTGGACACCATGGGCAATTTAGCATGGCCTATCCACCTAACCAGTACATCCCTGGACACCATAGGCAATTTAGCATGGCCAATCCACCTAACCTGTACATCCCTGGACACCATAGGCAATTTAGCATGGCCAATCCACCTAACCTGTACATCCCTGGACACCATGGGCAATTTAGCATGGCCAATCCACCTAACCTGTACATCCCTAGACACCATGGGCAATTTAGCATGGCCTATCCACCTAACCAGTACATCCCTGGACACCATAGGCAATTTAGCATGGCCAATCCACCTACCCTGTACATCCCTGGACACCATAGGCAATTTAGCATGGCCAAGTCACCTAACCCGTACATCCCTGGACACGATGGGCAATTTAGCATGGCCAATCCACCTAACCTGTACATCCCTGGACACCATCGGCAATTTAGCATGGCCAATCCACCTAACCTGTACATCCCTGGACACCATGGGCAATTTAACATGGCCAATCCACCCTAACCTGTACATCCCTGGACACCATGGGCAATTTAGCATGGCCAATCCACTAACCTGTACATCCCTGGACACCATGGGCAATTTAGCATGGCCAATTCACCTAACCTGTACAGCTTTAGACTTGGGAGGAAACCGGAGCACCGGGAGGAAACATCATGGACTTTGATTCATTTTGGCGACAGTTACGGCTAAGCAAGCCAATAAAGAATGAGCAACCATCCTTAGCCACGTGAAATGCTGGGTTAAGGGATAGGGAAGGGGGATAGATCTGGGTGGGATGCCCTGAGGGTTGGTGTTGTCTTATTGGGGTGAATGGATTCTGTTCATTCTGTTCTATGTTGATGTTCTACGATGGCCCAACATTCTGTGAAAGAACAAAAACTAAATTAACCAATGGCATTTAGATGGTGACTTCACTTGAAAAGGAGAATTTAATTGGCTGTTTGATGTTTTGAGTTCTCCCATTGCCCTGGTCAATACTTAACCAAAATCCCAGTGATTATCCAGGAGTTCACCTCATTTGCTACTTCTTGGCTCTTGCTGTGAACCATGACTGCTATCTTGTCTTTGCTCTTTGAGGTATTTGCTCTGTAGTCATAAAGTCCTCCCTTGTATTTGATCTTTCATACTTAATTAGCATTTCACACTCCTAATGTAACTCCTTCCTGCCACTCTACTTTATGTAGGATATCTTGAGGATAGACAAGTCCCCCGGGCCTGACGGATATATCCTAGGATTATGTGGGAAGCAAGAGAGGAAATTGCAGTACCGTTGGCAATGATCTTTTCGTCTTCACTGTCAACGGGGGTGGTACCAGAGTACTGGAGAGTGGCGAATATTGTGCCCCTGTTCAAAAAAGGGAATAGGGATAACCCCGGGAATTACAGGCCAGTTAGTCTTACTTCGGTGGTAGGCAAAGTAATGGAAAGGGTACTGAGGGATAGGATTTATGAATATCTGGAAAGACACTGCTTGATTAGGGACAGCCAGCACGGATTTGTGAAGGGTAGGTCTTGCCTTACAAGTCTTATTGAATTCTTTGAGGAGGTGACCAAGCATGTGGATGAGGGTAGAGCAGTGGATGTAGTATACATGGATTTTAGTAAGGCATTTGATAAGGTTCCCCATGGTAGGCTTATGTGGAAATTCAGGAGGCATGGGATAGAGGGAAATTGGCCAATTGGATAGAAAACTGGCTAACCAGTCGAAGGCAGAGAGTGGTGGTAGATGGTAAATATTCAGCCTGGAGCCCAGTTACAAGTGGAGTTCCGCAGCAATCAGTTCTAGGTCCTCTGCTGTTTGTAATTTTTATTAATGACTTAGATGAGGGAGTCGAAGGGTGGGACAGTAAATTTGCAGATGATACGAAGATAGGTGGAGTTGTGGACAGTGAGGAGGGCTGTTATCGGCTGCAGAGGGACTTAGATATGATGCAGAGCTGGGCTGAGGAGTGGCAGATGGAGTTCAACCCTGCCAAGTGTGAGATTGTCCATTTTGGAA